>NC_079447.1:38299672-38409672 GCF_903798145.1 Danio aesculapii | reverse complement strand
TAACTCATCCTACACCATTAGAGCTAAGTACATGACTGATATAAATCTTGTCTTGTATTAAAACAAAATAAAATAATTTTAAAAAGTGATTTTTAAAGGCACATTTAATACTAGTAATTATAATCGTCTACTTATCTACTTAATTGTTTTGAAATAACTTTTGACAAAAAAAGTTAAAATATGGGAGAAACAATGCTGCAACATCCACACACATATATATATATATATATATATATATATATATATATATATATATATATATATATATATATATATATATATATATATATATATATATATATATATATATATACTCACACACACATATTTCTATATAGTAGTCAACATTTAATGTAGTCAACATTTGAAGTGGATCAAAAAGTTTTTCAAAATTATTCAAGACAAGAGTGGCTGTTGTTCAATAGTTTTAGGATAACTTTGATTAAAGGTGTTGATCCAATACTAAAGCATGGTGAATTAAAATAAGAAAAGCCTCCTAACTAAAGATGCATGATATGAACAAAATTCCATTTCAGGGTATGAGTAATGTAGCATTATATTTCAGGATATGATTATTTAAAAAGGAAGTTATTCCAGAACATGTACAAAAAGGGGTATAATAAATACACTTAATTACTTAAATAATTTCAAGGACTTTCCTAATTTTGTCTCATTTTTTTGTTTACCTTGCTTAATTAATTATTTTTTAATTAATTATGTTTTGTGCTTGAAAATTGTTTATCACACCAGTTGACGCTTTATTCCTGAATAGAACCAATTCTTTTTTTTTTTTTATGGTGTAACATAGCAGTCCCTGAATAAATGTATCATGTGACAGGCACTAGGAGCCAGTGGAAGACTACTTTTCAAACATTGTAAAGACAAAAAGATAGAGCAGATACTGCAGTAAGCTCTGTATGATTGCTGTCACAGTGAATAAGTCAATACTTTTTTCATATATTCTGATCAATATCTTAGACAAGACTAAGCTTTTATGGCTTAACCTTTATTTTACTGTATTTTACTTAACTAAATTTTCCTAGTTTAAGGTTTTAAAGCACCACCATGTAAATCATTCGGGTTACAGGCCGGGCAGCTAGCTTTCTGCTACTCTCACATGGTCGCCCACTGAAGCTAAGCAGGGCTGTGTCTGGTCAGTACCTGGATGGGGGACCACATGAGAAAGCTAGGATGCTGCCAGAAGTGGTGTTAGTGAGGCCAGCAGGGCGCGCTCAACCTGCATTCTGTGTGGGTCCTAATGCCTCAGTATAGTAAAGGGGACTCTATACTGCTCAGTATGTGCCGTCTTTTGGATAATACGTTAAACCGAACTCCTGACTCTCTGTGGTCGTTAAAAATCCCAGGTTGTCCTTCGAAAAGAGTAGGGGTTTAACCTCGGCATCCTGGCCAAATTTGCCCACTGGCCTCTGTCCGTCATGGCCTCTTAACCATCCCCATATCATAACTGGCTTCATCACTGTCTCCTCTCCACCAAACAGCTGGTGTGTTGTGTGGGGTGTGCGGTCTGGTGCAGTATGGCTGCCATTTCGTCATCCAGGTGGATGCTGCACACTGGTGGTGGATAAGGAGATTCCTCCAATGTGTAAAGCACTTTGTGGGTCCAAAAAAGTGATATATAAATGTAAGGAATTATTATTATTATTATTATTATTATTATTATTATTATTATTATTATTATTATTATTATTATTATTATTAGGACCTGAGGGAGGGTGGTAGTCAGCAGAGCCTGTAGAGCTACACAAGTGACTGTTTAACTAACCAAGTGATATTGTACACTGAGTTATTCTGTACTCAAATTCGCAGTTTCAGTCGGCAATCCAAAACAGTTGATCTAAATAGCAGGTAAAGATTCACCTCACATTGCTGATATGATTTTACTGCGATCACTCCAGTCAGTGCTTCTCTCAGTCTCACACAGCTTCTTTCTCAGGCTTACTCACATGTCACAATACACAGAATATATCATACTGCCCAGCCCTGCCCCTGACAAATGGCTAAAACCTAGTTAGTCTGCAAAATATAACGATTATTATTGTACCCCATTATTTTACAGTCTTTAGTAACCACATTCAAAACCTTAGCAACCACATAGCAACACCTGGGCAACTACCCAGAACCCCCTAGCAGCCACATAGCAACACAAAAACAACCACACAGAACCTAAACACCTAAAGCGCCACTGGCAGCAAGTTTCTCAAAATAGGAAAGAGCACTGGGCATGTCTTATTTTTAAGCTTAACTGACATTTTGAACGGTTTAGTCATTTCTTGGATTTCCTCACGTAAGTGAAGTAATAAATTAGCACGCTGACGTTTGTAACCAGAGAGGTAGCTTTAGCCAGTTAAACGTTGGACTGCTCCATCTTGTTTTTTAATTAACAGTATATTGCACAGGTGTTGAGGACAGTTCTGACTTCTGACATTAGTGTATGGCTATTAATACCCAGCATGTGACCTTCGGGAAGCTGGCATTCACCGCAGAGTTGACAGATTCATGGCTCTGTTGCCCTGAATAAGGTTGTCACATATTTTTAAGTGCTTGAAACAGGTCCAGGGTGCCATAAACCTCAGACATTTTAATTCAGGCTGAACTGTAAGTCAGAATTTTGCCGTATAAACGTTGGCCCTTGAATAATACAGACAAGGCTAATAGCTAGGATTAAAGCATTACTTGGACTTATTCAAGCATGATAACATCCCCTAGCAGCCATCAGGTTTCACCCTGTGTAAACCATAAATTCCAAATGATGTGAAGTCATGAGGTGAAATCGCAGTAGTAACTCCGTTGCGACCGAAACTCTGCCCCGCTTTCATCGGGATAGCTTCTGTGCGTGTCAGCCGCGAAGCTCACGTTGTGTCTAGTGTCTCGGTCCGTGAGAAGGATGTGTCTGGTTATTGTGTTTGATCAGCTCACTCTGGACTGCAGGTTGCATTGAGAAACTGCAAAGGGAGAGTAGAGTTACTGCACCGCCGCTGCTCCGTTGACAGAGAGAAGGGTGGATGAGAGCCAATCTGCCCTCACTGCAGGTGTTGCAGAGCTCCACTGCTGCCAAACCCAATACTGATAGGACTGTGCAACATGATGATGTACTCTATATATCATATGGACTAAATAAACAAGTCTATCATTTCATATTATGCTCTACACTAAAAAATATTCATTGGATTTACATTTTTTTAAGATAACTAATTGCAAACTATTTATTCAAACAAACACATTAAGTTGAACATTACCAAATTCATTCATTAGTTTGTTTAAATGCCACCCATATAAATTGCTTGCAACCAGTTACCTCAAAAACATTCAGTAAATCCAATAAATATTTTTTTCCAGTGTACTATTTATTTCGTGGTGTTACAAATTACATAATTTATGGTAATATATGTATATTTTTAATAATTTATGGGCATGTTTAAGCACACCATTATGGGGATGCAGACAGAAACATTAATAACAGTACTGTGTGAAAGTTTTATTATTATATATTTTTTATTTTAAATTAAATATTTTTAATCAAACATTTGCACTCATTTTCTAAACAAAGAGAGAAGTATTATCACATACTGTATGAATGAGTAAATTACATTCACTGGCCACTTTATTAGGTACACCCTACTAGTACCGGGTTGGACCCCCATTTACCTTCAGAACTGCCTTAATCCTTAATGGCATGGATTCAACACTGTACTGGAAATATTCCTCAGAGATTTTGGTCCATACTGACATGAAAGCATCACACATTTGCTGCAGATTTGTCAGCTGCACATCCATGATGCTAATCTCTCATTCCACCACATCCCAAAGGTGCTCTATTGGCTTGAGATCTGGTGACTGTGCAGGCCATTGGAGTACAGTGAACGTATTGTCATGTTCAAGAAACCAGTCTGAGATGATTCGTGCTTTGACCCATGGCGTGATAACCTGGTGGAAGTAGCCATCAAAAGATGTGTACACTGTGGTCATAAAGGGATGGACATGGTCAGCAACAATACTCAGGTAGGCTGTGACATTGACATGATGCTCAATTAGTACTGATGGGCCCAAAGTTTGCCAGGAAAATATCCCCCACACCATTACACCAGCTCCACCAGCCTGAACCGGCAGGATAGATCCTTGCTTTCATGTTGTTAACGCCAAATTCTGACCCTACCATCCAAATGTCACAGCAGAAATTAAGATTCATCAGATCAGGCAACGTTTTTCCAATCTTCTATTGTCCAATTTTGGTGAGCCGATGCAATCTTTAGCCTTAGTTTCTTACTTGAGAGGAGTGGCACCCAGTGTGGTCTTCTGCTGCTGTAGCCCATCTGCCTCAAGGTTCAATGTGTTGTTACTCTTCTGCATACATCAGTTGTAAGGAGTTGTTATGTGAGTTACTGTTGCCTTTCTATCAGCTGGAACCAGTCTGGCCATTCTCCTCTGACCTCTGGCATCAACAAGGCATTTGCGCCCACAGATCTGCCGCTCACTAGACATTTTTCTTTTTCTGACCATTTTCTGTAAACCCTAGTAATGGTTGTGCGTGAAAATCCCAGTAGCTTAGCAGTTTCTGAAATTAAACTATTAATCGATTGGATTTACAGAAAATTAGCTATATCATGATAAAAATCATTAACAGGAAATGAAATAACTTGTATCATGATATAAGAAACTTACAAACTGATAATAGTAAGCTATTATTGAAACTTTCCTTCACTCCTAATGTATAAAAGTCACGTTTGTAACCCTGCGCTCTGACCTGGGATTAAAAAATATCTCTGAATCACCTGATATTGGCAATGGGAACAGTAGCCTGCCAGTGGCACAATAGCCGCTGCCTCATCGTGTTTGCCTGCCAGCTGGAAGCAACAGTTGACGGTCTTGTTTAAGGTAATGTGATAAGTGGGCAGCTCCTACTTTCATCACACCTCTTCCAAAAGCACAAGGGATCTGGCCCTTTTCTCAGCTGTAAAGCAAGACGCAGCCGTTAAATCAGATAGGTTTACCATATCCTGTCATAACTCATCAGACTCCCAGACAGCTCTCCTCCGCTCAGGAGACATTGAAACGGTAACACGTCCCTACAAAACTCTTCATGTTTTTCTAATTTTCTCAGCTGTTGTTGGCTTCAAGTCACTCAAATCAAGCTTCCTTGGAACTGCTTCTAAAAGGTTGCATGCGTTATCACAGGCAGAACAAAAAAAAAAAGAGTAAGAAAATAATGCTACAGACTAGACGTAGACATTTTCTCTGATCATAAAAAAAGAGAGAAGCAGCTTCTGACGACTTTCATCAGTTCGCAGAGCTGTTTTTGGGGCAATCCTGGATGTCATTCATGTCAGGACGGGCTGACACCTGTCTGGTGTGTGGGGCTGGTCTGAGATCTCTGTGTGTCTGTCAGGCGCTTGAGAGACTGTTTGTTTCCAGGCCGCTTTTGGGCCAGACGCCTTGCTGGCGCTCCAGGCCATGACCAGACTTTGAGCTCATCATGCCAAACATGACAGGCCTCCTTCTCTTTGGTGTTGAGAGTGAGCGCGCTCTGTAGCCCAGTGGGGGAACCGTTTCAAAATGGCGTCTGCCTTTTTTTCATCCAGCTTCTCTTGAACTGCACATCACAGGGAAGATCAATATTGCCTGTGCTAATATTCACGGGGTGATTCTCTAGTAAGTTTGGGCGAGAACTTGTAAACATCCACCACCTCTCCATACTACTCTACTTCCAGATTTGTGCAGTATGGGAAAAGTGTGCTACAGTTTGACAATATAAATGAAAGAGTTTTGAAAATTAAAGAGCGCTCTAACTGTTCTTTAATCTTTAATGGTAACATGAAATACATTTCAATGTCTGTTATCTGATACATCTCTGAGTCCCTTTGAGGGGGAAAAAAGTACAACATGGAAAAGTAGATCTGGAAAAAAAATGGATTAGATCATGATAAGCGTTCGCTGCATAATGAATGGATTAGATTTGTTCTTGTGTGTTTTTTTTAATCCTTTAGTAAGATATTTATATTTAGATTAAAGATCAATAAAATAATCACTAATATTTTGATGCACCATTCAAAAGTGACTAGTAACATGAAAGAACTATGAAAGAAAAAAAATGCTCTCTTTTAGGGCTGTTCGATAAATTCTGTATTTGTGTTTATTGACCGAACACCATTGTTGATATCAATGAAAAAACATTCGGTATAAAGTTTTGGTATGAAACGATATAGTTTTATTTAAATGTGGCTGCTGAGCACGTGCCTTGGAAGCAGTGGCAGCAAACTTAGTGTGTAAGTTTGTTATTTCCAATGGAGGCGCGCGATTTGCAGAATGCGCATATGGGAGTGACGCACATGTTGTACAAGCAGGACACACGTGAACGGCGCACATTTTCCAACCGCACCTAGTTAAAAACCATTGGAACTTTTTTTGTTGTTGACAGAGTTTGAAGTTTACTGTATCATTATTATTTACACCTTAAAGTTTGCTTTGATTGTTTAGTATTCACGATTTAAATATTTTTATCTTAGACTAATAAAACTATTTGCCTTAGTAGTGTTGGTAAGTTAAAATAAAGTGGTTAAATAACAAAAATCCTAATATTCCCAATTGTATTTTTAAAAAATATTCAATAATTATTGATATCGAATGATATGAAACATGATATTGTGATATATATATACTTATATATTTTTTGCAATATCACCCAGCCCTACATTCTTTACCAGAATTGAGTAAAATACTATAAAACAGGAAAAAACGATCTTTAATTAGGGATTTGTCATGCTTACATATGTGATAAAGATTCATTTTGTCAACCTGATAACAAGTGGACAGTGCTAAAATCAGATATAAACGAGTGGTAAAATGTTTTCAACTTGAAGGTAGGCCTGTCACGATATCTATTTTTGTTTCTGTCATATAAAGACCATTTCATGCCACTCATTATATATTGACAGAATGAAAATCACTACAATGCAAGTAAACTCTCTAAAGAACACATCGTATTTTAATCTTAAGAATATTTTATTTAATTATAGTCATTTTAACAAATTAATAATTAGGCATTGGAATCAAAATGTGAAAGTGCAAATCCTAAATAAATGATGATAAGTGTTAACAAAAAAATGCAAGGTAAAAAGTAACTAAGCTTGTGAGATCTTTTACCAGATCTATTAAAATTTTTCAGACACTCACATGATGGCTATATACTATAGTAATTTATAGTAAATACTATAGTGTTTTTTTAACCATACTGACGCTGACACCTCCAATAGAGATAGAGAGGTTGTGCAATCAGCTAAAATGTTGCTAGAATTGTTTTTTATGTATGGGCCATATATTTTGCGTCACCAAAAATGATTGAGGTCATGTCCATGTGTTGTGCGATAAGTCGATATATTGATTATTGTGACAGGCCTGCTTGAAGATACTCAGATGTTGTTAAAAACGCATTGGACTTGATTGCTTTCGTAGTAGTTCTTAAATAGATCGCAAAACTCATGGTTTGTATCATATTTCATTTTTCAGTTATCTTTTTTTTTTCAGCAAAAAAAAAACATACAAATTTATACCATACTTTGCTTTTCAGTTTATTGCACATTTTAATAACAACAAAAAAATGAATGTAAAATAAATAAATTCAGCAGATAATGTTCTTAACCTAAAAAAGATAAAATAAATATTCAATAATAAATAATAATTACCATTGTTAGAACCACAGTAGTTTTCTTTTATTTCTTTGTTATTTATTCTTTGAGGTCTGATGGGTTTGGGGTCCCTGGAGAAGATTTGACATGCCCTAACATTTGAACTGTTATTTATTTATTTATTTATTATAAATAAATTAATGACTGAGAACATTATATTCAGCACAAGTGTATACTGTATTAGTATGTAAGCATCATATATGTCAAAGTTAGGTCTACGTAAAAAAACAAAAACAAAACCCAAATATGTGTATTAAAAAAAAATATATATATTAAAAAAAAAAAAACATATTAACACACACTGATTGGAATTTTGCAAGACGCTGTAGTGTTTAATTTCTAAACAGTGGTTGAAGTGTTCTTGCCAGATGGCCTCAAAACATGAGTTGTATTTCTTTTTTTAAACAAAATTTTCCTTCGCAGTTTTGATTTTAAAACAAACTTAATGAATAGTGTTTGACATAGTTTTACAGCTATTCAAAGAGCAGGAATGACAATGTTGTTCTACATTCAGTTCTTTGTTTTCTCTTTTCAGTTTGATATGTAAATTGTTTATTTAATAGGCTTATGTTGCCTTAAACAGCAAAGTTATCTACATACAAAGGTTGTTGATTTGTTTATTGGAAGTAGAATGTAAAGTTTGTAGTAGTTAAAAAATAAATGCAGAAATAATTATGTTTACAATAAGATCAGTGATATTATGTTCCTAATACACATATGATGAATTGTTATTCCATGCTGCAGTATAGGTTTGAAGGTAATTTTCATTAATAATTTAGACTTGATACACATCCAAAATGTACTAACAGGTCTGTCTGCGCAGTTTACGTCAGAAAACATCATGACCTTTCCATTCCGTCTTTATTCCATTCATCCATCCAGTTTTTATTTACTAACCTGTGCTATCTTTGATTAGTCATATAATCTCTGGAACACTGAAGGATATCTATGTCATGACTTGGGCTGGCAAGCTTCGTGTCAGTATCACATTTTGAAGGCATCTGCTAGCCTGTCTTGTGAAAGGAGATATAGTGATGGTTTCATATTCTAACTCAAGATTAATGTGGTTTTTTACAGTCTGCTGGGAGCTGCAATTGTACATGTCACTATAACATAATATCTGTGCTTTAAAGACATGACTATTCATTTTAATGGCCTTTTTCGACTCACAATTGAACATTACAATGCATACTACTCATCTCAGAGCTCGCTCATCACTCATTATCATGTCAAATCATCATAATACATGATTCAATGGAAGTTCATGCCTAGTAGAGCCTGCTGTTAATCAACTTTCTTATTTTTTTACTATTACCTGTAAAAGAATTTGATTAATCTTTGGGCATTTAATTTAAGGCACTACCTGTATAATACACAGTTCAGAACCCAATTTATTGTGTGATTTTTAAAGGTCCTGTGAAATGCACATTTTTATTTGATGTTTGATGTTATCTCAACTGAAACAGGAAGATCGGGCAGAGCATAGATTACCCCCTTCCTCTTTTCAAAACAACCAATCACATTTAGTCTATATCACTACTCTGCCAATCAGAGTTGTTGAGCTCAAGCGCATCAGACGTATGACTGTCACAGTCTATAAAAGTAATACTGACGCTGCGTCCGAAATCACTTACTTCCATATTAACTTCCTTACTAAATCGCATACTTCCATATTAACATATAACTTCCCTGATATAACAAATGGCGGATGTAGTACCTCTGAGTTCCATTCATACTACTCACATTCACACTATATAGAACATGCTTTTCTAGTGGTCATGTAATAAATTCAAACCTATACCTACTGAATAGTTTAAGGTGAGTAATTTCACTCTGTGGCCATCTTTAAAATGTCTTTCTGGCAGTATGCTCGCCCATTTTGTTTGAATGGTAAAACATCAAATTATCCAAAAGTTCATTTTTGGAATCACCAAGAAAATTTAACAACAACTATCTTAAATTTCATTTCTAATCAGGGCTCGAAATTAACTGTTCATCTTGGTAGCATCGGTGCTCCTAACTTCAAAAAATTAGGCGCACCAGACAAAATGTAGGCACACACACCAACAATTATGAGCACCTTTACTACAAGTTTTATGTTAACAGATTTATTGCATTTGAAATCTGATATTGCAAACATGATATTGACATATAGTTTATTTTTTGCATGCTTCATCTTAATAGCATTAACAGTCTTTTCATAAGCTGCAATAGTTTAATCTCAGTGAATGCATGCACTTTTGCCATGGTGAATGCGGTGTCAGTCTCACGACTGACAGCATCTTGACGATTAAATAAATGATTAAATAACGTTAGAACATCATATGCTTAAATTGTGTAGCTGTGGCAAACACTGTTACCTACACTGTTGCATACTTCTTCCCACCTGTGAATGGCTTTAGTCATTTTCATAGTGGACTTTAACTTACTACAAGTCTTTTAATCCACTCTTCGAAAAGTGTAAATGGTGGATTAACATTCACCACATGAACACTAATCATATCTGCCATTATCTGTAACTTCAGGTGGTTTCTAAAACAAAATCTGTCAGTGTTATTTTCATTCTCTCATATCTAGACCTCTACGTTTTCGTGGCTGTAGCTCCATCATCTGAACAGTTGATATCAACCAATCCGTTCGCGTTCTGTTCTAAAGCAGTGGGCCAATCAGAAGAGCTTGAAGGTGGGGCAAGCATTGCGAGATTTGTTTACTGCAGCAAGTTGACATGACAACTGTTTTAAACTTTTCCTGAGCGCTGCGTTTGGCGTTTTTTTTTGTTGTTTTTTTTGGAAAAAAGCAAAATATCTGACTTCAGCAATGTTTTTCAGATAAACAAGAATGTTCACTTAGCATGTTTCTTAAATATCTGCAATCATGTTATGGTATTTTTATGCTTTAGAAGGGTCAAAAATGTACACACAGCACCTTTAAAATAAAGTTTTCTGCGTATTTCAAATAGGTCTGATGCACTATGTAGTCCGTGCCAACTCGCACATAGACATATTTACACTGCCTGTATCTTTATTTAGTACTATTCACCAATAAAAAATAGACACTGTGTAACTCTCAATTTTGTATCTCTTAATTCCCTGTTAGCTGACTGTGTATGTGTGTGTGCAATGTGTTTTCCCCACATTTCAAACAACTAATAATGAGTTCAGATTTGCTACTTTTTATTTATTTATTTATTTATTTTATATTTGCAAGCATTTAGTTGAACCTTTGGTTTGAATGCTCTTTAACATGAATAAAGGAAAAAAAATTCTGCATTAGCAATGGCGTCTTAAAAGGGGTGGGATGTATTAAATGCTAGAGAGCAATAAATTAGTCAAGAGATTTGATGATAAATTGAAATATGATGTGTCATAAAATAATTTTTTGATTCATTTTTTTGATCTCACTGCACTTTTAACAAACTTCTAAGCAAAATGTTTGATTGACTGTTTTCATCCACAGTTAGGATAATTGGGTTTGCAAGAAGGAATCCAACTACTGTCTTGATAGTTTTGTGTCGAGAAAATAACCGTACTATCTTCCCAGTCCAGTATTTTCCATGTTTCCACAAAGCCAGGTTTGACTGGTCACTGACCCGCCAAGTCTTGCCTCTTTGAGCGCTCTTGTTTATCTTCAAATAAACAAACCTTTAACTGAATAATAGGCTTAGACCTGCTTACACGAAATCTCTCACTCAGATCAAATGCTCCGTGTTATTTTTCTTGAGTTATTGTTGGATGAATGGGGGCCATCGCTGCTTGGTACAAATATTTTCAGTTAGATAATCCAGTAATGTTTCGCTTTGCTCTTTGTCCAAACACTCTTACGGACTTTTGAGGCCAGCCACACATGACCAGAACACTTTGTGGGAGCAGAGTTTGATTAAACAGAGCCAGTAATAGCCATGAGCTCATGAATTGTGGTTTGCATCATTTATTTATACATTCTCTCATTGGGGCTGTTTGCACATTCCTATTGGTCAATTGTATTGACCCTAGCAGATGAAAACTGATCACATGTCGGGATAGATTAGTGATCTTGGTACATTCTTTGAAAATAACTTTATATAAACTTAATAGAAATATAAAGTAAATATCTACATACCGTACAAGGATTAAAATTAACTTATTGCCAAACTTGCAAATGACTGATGATGAACTTTACGGGCCAATTTAAAAAAAAAAAATATTTTATACAAAAAAAGTCAGTTATACTACTACTACAACTACTAATAACTAATGATATTTACAATGTTTTCTTTTAGTTTATCATTGCTTAAAGAGCCCCTATTGTACATTAAAAAGGGTCATATTTTGGTTTTGGGGGTCTCCAACAACAGGCTGATATGCATGCAAGGTCAAAAAACACTTTCATTGTCTTATTATATGCATTTATTTTTACCTAATTTTCCCGGCGACTTCCATATGATTTGTTCAGCGATTCATTTGTTCCCAAACCCCTCCTTAGCGCGATACTAATCTGCGCTGATTGGACTGATGACAGTCTGTTGCGATTGTTTGACAGGGTTCAGCACGAGACAGAAAGAAATTCCCACCACGGCTTATCAACAATATTGAAGTAGTCAGAGTGCAGAGAGTATGTGTGAGCATACCTGCCAACACTCCTGTTTTTCCAGGTAGTCTCCTGTATTTCAGACCCATCTCCCACCACCCTCCCATTTTGTTATTTATTTCGGAAAACTCCTGTAATTTCAACCATATTTCATAATTTCACACTATTTTGAAACTTGACCGCTGCACGTGTGTAGGAACAGCTGAGCACTTTCAGATTTAAGCCTGGATATTTTACTTCACTTAGAGCTGATACACACTACATGGAAGGTCACTTTCAAAAACCCATAATAGGGGCTCTTTAACTTTTAGGAAAAATCTAAACAAACTAATTTAAAAAAGGAAAAAAAAAATCCCTTCACTTTTGTGAATAGTGGATTGATTCATTTTTTGACTAAAACCCAGACAGTCAAATCAGCTTCCACACTGAGGAAGGCATTGTGGAGAAAAATTTGTGTTTTGTATCACCCTAAGAATGTAAAATAAAAACTGTACGAAGCAATTATTTAATGAGTGCGAATCATGACCTTTTATATAATAAATAATGCTAATAATAATATCATTATACAAAAGCAAGTTGTCGTGAATAAACTGAAAAAAGTTTCAGCTAGTCTATTGCACAGTCTATTTTATTTCCTTCTAATACCAACGTGCCAACAATGCGCTTTAACACACCTCTTTTCTACACCGGAAACCCATAAGTCCACAAAGTGGCGCAGGTGGATTTGCTATTTAAACAAATTGAAGGAAAATGGGAAAATTAAGGTTGTGCTGGTCTGAAAATAGCAACACGTCATGTCAAACACACCTTGCGCATTATTGCGCTGGGTGTATGATATGATTTTTAAAATTTTTTTTTGGGCAAGCAAATATTTAACAGTACTAGGGTTGGGTTGATAGACGATGGCATAGTTCATCGCCACTGGCCAATAGCTATCACGAGGCTAAGCCGGTATCGCGGTCCTCTGCCCGGCCCCCGTCGCAGCAGAAACCTGCTCGTGAAAAATACACATGGCCCCGTTTACACTAATTCATCTTAGTTTTGAAATGGCATTCTCTGGCATCTCTGAAAAAAATCTCCTTCCACACTATACCGCTGAAAATGCACATCACGTGACCACACAAACACTGCAGTGTCTGAGCTCCAGCAGTCAGCCCTGAGAGCAGATTATCAAGGATGTACCGCTGGATTGTGTCTCACTATAGTAGGTAAACGTGACATTTAATTAATCTTGTCTCTATCCAACGAATCGTCTTTTAAATCTATCAGGTAACGTGTCACAGCATCAGTACACTGCTTCAATCTTTCGCTTTTACGCTAGTACTTAGTAATTTTAGCCTAAACCTCAGATACTGTTGGTTGGTTGTGCACCTTTTTTACCAACCAAGATTGTCGACACCATTATAACGACACAGATCACTCTGCCTATTCATGCCAGAGTGCCGCGGAAAAAATGATTGACAGATGGTAATTTGTGTGTAACTTATCTTTATTTATTTATGATTTGGTTATGGGTAAAACAAAGACCATACGGATCAGGTAGTTGAAACGACAGGCTACAAATAATTAATTCGTTATGAATTTATTAATTATTCATAAATAATTAGTTCACCACTACCTATGACGACGATGTCGTCATCCATCGCAATGTTTTACATTAGACATCATGTGCTGCCGAAATGGTCGACATAGCTCAATGGTTTGACATTACTCAAAAATGTCTCTGTCAGTGTATTCAAACAATTATATTTGATTTACCAATGTCACACAAGTGCCAATTTCACAATTGTTACATCCATAACAGAGAGGTATCACATCCAAAATGAAGCTTTTTCTTCTGAAATGTCAAATAAAATTAAAGTTCTATAGTGAGCCAACTCTTATCCTTTTGAATAGCATTATTTATTTTGGGTTGTGTAGTTTAATTAGCATAATTTCTACAAACTATGTTGTATACTGGTCACATCCACAATGCATGTTTATTTTCCTCATTTAAAATCTTAAAAAAATGTTTACAGATTGATGTTTTTTTTCCTGATCCCATAACTGTGGTTTAGTTATTTTGGAAAAAAATGTATATATATATATATATACAGATGTTTCAATATAATGTTAACATATACTTATGTTTTTAATTTTTACTGCAAATGTCACATCCATAACTCTGGAATTGCTCAATTGTGTTTATTTGGGGAGCCTATTTCTCCATTAAACAAGGCTATTTCTCCTAAAGCAAGGGTTTTCTGCTGCTCTCACTTTAAAGGCTAGAGAATGTCTCTCAAACTGTTCACTTACATTTTAGACAAAACAGTGTTTTCTGAGAAAAAACTTAAAAGCTTGCATTTTAATTTATAAATGTGTATTTGGCAGCAGTAGTGAACTAAATTCAGTCCTCGTGCGCTGTTTGAGAAATAGATTTTACTCTGTGCTGTAACTTATGAAGACGGTGTTCAAGTCATTCTAACACATCTTGCATTTTCTCCATTTATTTATTTTTTTATTTGCTACTCTAACATACATAGTCAATACTAACAGTTTAGCTTATAAATATATATATTGCTTGATTATCAAACCATCCAATGCTGCAGGTCAACCCTGTAAGTACTCCACACTTTAAAAACTCCTTCCACCAGCATGAAAACCACAAGTAGCCAATGTACTTTTGTATTAAGATCTGATCTGTCCTCACTGTGCCAGGACAATAACTTTTTTTGAAAGATTCCGTTATAGACGGCTTTATAACAATGCGGTATATGATCCAGACAGATCTCAAAATATTATTTACTGTCATCATGGTAAAGATAAAATGAATCAGTTATTAGAAATGAGTTATTAAAACTATTATGTTTAGAAATGTGTTTCTCTCTGTTAAATAGGGGAAAAAATTAACAGGGGGGCTAATAATTCTGACTTCAACTATATCATCAGTAGTTTATGGAATATATAGTTTATATAAATATCGTTTAATTAAACGTCTAATATTTCAGTAATCCTATTTCTCACAAAACAATCAAACAAAAAAAAAAAAAATTATATATTATTTATTATTAACAAACTCCCAGTGATTGTTGTGCGGTGATACATGATGTTCACCAATCAGCATTGTTTTCTAATGAATTTTAATGCCCGTTGCACCTTCCCCCTCAGGGCTACACTGTGAGAGCTGTGTTGAGGGCATCTCTGCTGTGTGTTTTTGTGCTGTTATGTCACCCCCTCTCAGCCGGTGTTTGTTTAACACTGCCCGCAGGCCTGAGCAGCACGGATTGTGACCTCAGCAGCATTTCCGCAGTTCATGTCACCGCGAGGCCGCGCCGCTGCAGGTAAACGTGTGCCGCCACGCTGCGTCTCTCATCTATACTCACCCACGCTGACGCCGAGGCCACAGCCACTGCTATATCCACTCTCACAGATTATGCTCCATGCCCGCGAGAGCCAGATAAGGATGAAATAACCAAGCGTATTCTCCAGCACGGTGCTGTGTAAACATCTGTGTTTTACCTGTCATTTCCCCCGAGAGCTGTCTCATTTCCTTTATCTCAGAGCGCTCGGCGTTCGGCGTGAAATTTGATCCTGCCCTTTCTCCTGCTCTACATGAATGCCATTTTGTCAAACAGGGAAGACACTCTTCATGGGACGAGTCGTTTAGCATTTGTTAAATGTGGCATTCACCAGTGTGGTGGACCACACTTTAAATCAGCGCTTATTACTGTGATTCGGAAAGGCTTGTCAGCTCTGCTTTGCTGTAGGTGCGAACATGCGCCGTAGCTCTTGTTTTTTTGCTCAGCCGTGTTGTTTGCACATTCATTAGCAGGCTTTGGTTTCAGACGACACTCAAAGCGAGTTATCATGGTGCTTCATCACATATATCCATGACCCACGTTAGTGGCTTGAGGAAACGTCTGCTGCTCCACCCTCAGATACTGGGTGGTCCAGTGGTGGACTTTGGGGTAGGGCTGCACAAAATCTGATATTTTACTGCAATATGCAATGCAAGATGACTCTCATGTGGAGAATGAAGTCACATGCATTGCTCAGGTGTGTGTTTTTCACAGACTTCAACAGAGTGTAAAAACGTTGACGGTTCTGTGGGTTTCGTCTATCCAAACTGATCTTAGATTTGTATTTTCGATTGGGTTCAAGTCAGGTCAATGGCTGGGCCATTCTTTTCTTTCTCTAAAAACCATTTGAGAGTTTCTTTGGCTGTGTTTTGTATCATTGTCTTGCCGATGTCCACTCTGGTTTCATCTTCTTCATCCTGGTAATGTAGATGTTGAACTGAAGCAGCTAATATTAACTTACAATGATGAAGGGCAGAGGATTGCCGAATAACTTCTGAGAGATTTCAGCTGCTGTGTGGGCTTTCACTGCCTTTTCACACCTCTCTTTTTTCATGTGTTCAATACTTTTATTCTTGTGTAATTTCATTTTATTACACATAACTTAATTTGTAAACTAATTAGATTTGTTGTATTTTCATATATGTATTTCTTTGCTTATTATCAACATCTGGTGAAAATTTCAAGTCAACAACACCTTTAGAAATATGTTTTCTGATGAAAATGGTAATGTGTTTATTTCACCCACTGTATATTGCGATATTAATATCATTTCACCAGATGATTTGAATAGCTCTATTTGGACAGATTGGACGGTTAGATCGACTGGGATGGCCAGGTCAAGCTAAATAAATAAATAAACATTGCCTTTGGGTTTTCTGGGGAATCTAACAGTATTCAAGTACAGAAATTGAACAATAAAATGTAAAATAGCATCGTCATAATTGTTTAAATAATTAACAAAATATTTTAATAATAGTATAATTGTTTTAATCTTTAATAAATAATCTAATCCTGTGGTGTGACTATTGCAGATACACACATTGCAGTATCAGTGCTCAAACTGTATTGTTCAGCCCTACTTTGTGGAGAGCAGACTACTGGTTTTGGCTATCGTTTAGGGATCGTGTCAGAATAACACACATTCCTAATATGGAACACAACAGAACTCTTTTTTTTTTCACAATAATAACTTTTCTATTTCACCTTCAAACTTTTTTGTCATGAGTGTCAGTTTTTTTCTTATTCTGTGTCAAAGAAATTAATATATGTGCTGTTCATATGACTTGAACTGATTTTTTTGTCACAATGCAAATGAATACTTCATGTTCCAGCAAGCTGTACCAGCAGTTTTAGGCTGTTGTCAGTTGTTTACACTTGTTCTTATTCACTGATTACTGCTGATGGAACATTAAAAGGATAGTTCACTGAGAAATGCACTCGTGTACTAAAATCACCAAACCTTTATGACTTTACTTTTCTGTTGGAATGCAAAAGCAATTAAAGTAATTGAGATTCAGTGATCTGCTGCTATTACTTCAGTCTTCAGTGTTTTATTATCTTTCAGAAATCATTGAAAATCTAAAAAAAACACTGTTTTGCTGCTCAAGAACATTTGTTGTTACAATTATTGGGCATATTTGCACTGCATTTGTGGTGACATTTATGTTGTATTTCATTTAGGATTAAGGAAGACTCAAAATTCAGATATATAATTGGGCGATTTATTTGTGACGTGCTACAAGCAGTAGATCAATTACAACAGACTGAAACATCTGACTGGTGCAGTGTAAAATACCAAACAATTACATGATAAGAACTTCAAAAATTTGAATTAAAAACAGGAACAGTAAGTAAAACTTTTCATTAAAATGTATTAAATAAAATATTAAACAGGAGTTAAAATGATATTAATCAGAATTAGTTTGCCCCTTCCCAAAAACCAACTTGCCTGATTTTTTTAAATTTTTTTTAACTAAAATAATTTGGTGACACTTTACTTGAAGAGTTAGGGTGTTCATAATCTAGTCATGAAATTGTCATGAAACTTTATAATCCACAGTGTATTTTTAAGGCTTGGTTGTGTTTATAAGTTGCAAAGCAATGCGTGCTTATGCTTCATTTGTAGAAACTCGCGTTACTTTTTCATATATCTTACTTTGATCATATACAGCTTCTCCGCTAACATCAAAACGACTGACATATTTCCTAGTTCCTCTGAAAGGCCTGCCATCAAGAGGCTTTAGTTGGTCAGGGGGTATCACACGCCTTTAAGCACATGCTTTTTGCACTGTGTAAACAGTCAGTCAGAGAAGCTGTTAGCCGCAGCAGTTTGTGCTTGAATCCTTGAGCACACAGCTGAACCTCACGCCTGCTCTCTAAAATAAAATCTGACAAGTGTCTTTCACATATATATTCGGAATAAGCATGTGAAAGTAATATGAAACATTGTCATTTCTTTTGCGAGTTGGTTATTTGAGATGTAGAATGCAGGGAAAGCGGCTACATAGAGAGACACTGCAGCACTGGTGAAGATTGTGGCTGTTCACAGCAGTTTGACTGATAAATATGAATTTGTAGGTAAACTGTTAGCGATGCTAAACAGCATTTCCCATTGTTTACATCCTTGCTTATGTCCTCACTACAACATAACGTTAACGCTAGAGACTGTGCATGTATTAGATCAATTTTATCAAATAAAAATACTTACAGGTCTGTGGCTCACTATCCACAGCTTCGTCGGTTGGAGGAGTTTTTTAGCTGAATCCAGCACTGAACTAGGAGAGATTCTGGAAGTTCTTCTTTGTTAAATGTTCGCTGTATTTTTTTATAATTCTCTGGAACATTATTAAAATTAAAGCACAAAACAAAAGACAAGAAGTAAGCACTTCTCTCTTTGTGTCATATGCTCTGGAAGCCCAAATACAGAAACAGAAAAAGCTTTGTGAAAATAGCAGTTTGGACGGCCAATGTCTCCCTTTGCATTGAACTGTGAGCATATTACATTCAGAGATGTTGTTTATGTTTACACATCTACATTACACATCAACTAAAGTTTTAAATATGATATCAAAGTGGATCACCCCTTTAATCGTGATTGTCTTAAGGCCATTTGTCATGAATATTTTTTCTCAGCTATAGTGTCAATACTCTGTCAAATAAAATAAAATATTAATGACGCTGTTATAAAGTTCATGAAACAGTTATAGTGGCCTTAATCATGTTTGTGACAGATTTATGATAATGTTATGTTATGTTGCCTTGATAAAGTCAAGTTGTCATGGCAAAGACACTGATAGGTTTTGTTGTCTTGGCATTGTGAAGACAAAGACAATTTATGTTGTTTTTGTTAACGTCAAGTTGTCAAAACAAAGACATCTCAAACAATGTCACCTTTGCATTTGAAATAACACCGCTGAGCAAATGACACTTAATGACAGTTGTCATAAGCATGCATCAAATCTCATTTATATTCATGTCGTGTCATGTCATGATTATAAAGGTTTTATGACAGTCTTACAAACAGCCCCTTCAAGTAAAATATCATGTCCTTGTCCTGTGGAGCTGTGTTAGATCGTACAATAAGTGGGTCAAATTAAAAATAGTTAAACACAGTAATATTAAAATAATAATGATGTGCCCATTTCACAACTTTCACAAAACATTCAAACTTTTGCATTCATCCATCACCAGAAGCTAATATCAGAGTTAACATACAGCTTGAATTAATGGGTATGTAATTGCTCAAAGCACAAATACAGTTCATCCTCTTTGTTTTGAGTCGTGGCTGTCGTGACTGTGTTTTGCTGCTGTTGTTCTTTTAAAGAGTCTGCTAAATACAGATCAGCTGCCAATGAAGCCGAGACTCTGACAGGCACTCTTCTTGCTTGTTTTTTCTCTCTTCCTGTCTCTCACTCTCCAATTCTCTCCCCCTCCACCTAAGAATGGGCTGTGCCTCCGGGGGCCACATCACTTACCTGCTGACACACAGGACATGATTGATGAGCAGCCTCGGGCGCTGGAGTCGACTTTGTCAGCTGCTCATAATTTATACATCTTATCTCTGTCAGAAGAAAAGACGGAGCATGGCGTATGGAAATGAAAACACGGGCCTTGTTTAGGCTTCCACAGCACACAAATCCAAAAGAGCTTTGATTGCTATCTGCCCTCTCCCTCATCGGGCTCTAAGTCTCCCGGCCCCATGCATGCGTCCCGATATACTCTGTTCTCTGTGTGACTTTCGGAGCTGGACTGAACCGTGATTCTCGGCTGACAGCGGTTGCCACCATTTTCATCCCAAACTAGCTTTCGACATACTGAAGTGGACCACAAAATTATGCCTCTCAGCGTATTCAGATGCAGCAGACGTGCAGTTGAGATTGCTTGAAAGGGTTGCTTTTCTGTCAAACATTTATAATGTGGAGGCATTTAGACTTTAAGCACAAAAATGGAAACGAATGGTTGCAAGATACGTTTTGGCAGTTTATCATTTTGTCTTGGCCTGTTACAGAACTGTATATAAAAAGACTGTATACACTGTAAAAAAATACTGGGTTCCACACAATACGTTTGTGTTGATACAACAAGAAGAAATTAAGTTAACCCATTAGATTTTATCTTTCAAAGTTTAAAACACAGTTTCCTAATCATAAAGTAGTTTTTTTGTGTGTTTATTTTGTACTAGTTTTTTCTACACACGTTTTGTTATCTTCAGTTCTGTAGCTGATTGTGACAGAACCTTTCTGCCTGTTCAAAATAAACAGAAAAAGACAGCACTGGAGATGTGTTGCTTATTTCTGTTGTACTGTACTCATATCGAACCGTGACCCCAAAACTGAGGTACATACCAAGCTCTGACTTCTGTATACCATTACACCTATATTCATCTGCTATATAAATCTACATTACCTTACAATTTGAAATTTAAAGTGCTTAGCATCTATTAGTAAAAAAATAATAATAAAAATTTTGTTTTGTTTTGTGTTTTCTTTTCTTTTCTTTCGTTTCATTTCGTTTTGTCATATATTTGGAATTTATCATTTTACTAATAAATATAAGCATGTAGGTTAACGGTTTAGTTTAGTTTTTTGTATTTTTTGTATCATGAAATATGCAATTCGCTGCCTTTTGGTGGATCACTGAAGTTAAGCAGGCACTATATGGGAAAACTAGGTGGCTGTTGAATGTGGTGTTAGTGAGACCAGCAGGTTTTCTCACCCTGCAATCTGTGTGGGTCATAATGCCCCAGTACAATCATGGGGACTAGGGCTGTAAAAATTGAATTCAGAATATTGAATTTATAAAAAACAAAATTACACATTTGAATGCAAAAACCTGCATTCGATTTTTGGTTGTGTCAAAAGGCATCATTTGTCATCACAGATGACAGCTATCTTAGCATAGAGTTACCATTTGTGAAAAACATTATTATACTGCTTTGGAGGTGGAAATTTCAGTAGTGAAATATCCTTTTTCTAAATTAAATTCGCTCTAGTCAATTGCATGTCGATGTGGCATTTTCATTAAGTGATGACTCACATCTGTGAGTGAGTGAGTCCCTTCTCTATGCACACACATAATATTGAACAGTTGTTGTCCACTGCACCTGCTGTTATGGATACACAGTGCTAGCATATGCATTAAAAGAGATTTCAATTTTGAAGCTTACTGAATCTTTAAATTAATACTTAATTTTAGTTTTTCTATTGTTTTAGGAGAGGGCTAAGCTTAATCTTTCAAAGTTTAAAACACAGTTTCCTAATCATAAAGTTGTTTTTTTTGCGTGTTTATTTTGTACTAGTTTTTTTCTACACACGTTTTGTTATTTTCAGTTCTGTAGCTGATTGTGACTGAACCCTTCTGCCTGTTCAAAATAAACAGAAAAAGAAAGCACTGGAGATGTGTTGCTTATTTCTGTTGAACTGTACTCATATCGAACCATGACCCCAAAACTGAGGTACACACCAACCTCTAACCTCAGTATACCATTACACCTATATTCACCTGCTATATAAATCTACATTACATTGCAATTTGAAATGTAAAGTGCTTAGAATCTATTAGTAAAAAAATAATAATAAAAAAGTTATAATATATATATATATATATATATATATATATATATATATATATATATATATATATATATATATATATATATATATATATATATATATATATATATATATATATATACATACATATAATTTGTTGTTTTATCTTATTATGTTATTATTATTTTTATTATTATTGTTGTTATTATTATTTTTATTATTATTGTTGTTATTATTAGTAGTAGTTGTAATAGTAGTAGTATTTGTATTATCAGTAGTAGTAGTTAGGGGTGTTCGGTTGCAGGGTTTTCCACAATTAGGAGTCAAGAATCGAAATAGACTCCTAATTTTGGAGTCTGTGGAATCGACTCCATTTACATCCACTCAACACAGCGTAAGGTTTAAATATATCATATCGCACTTCATACAATGCTATTGCATCAGTTTCAGAAAAAAATAAAATAGTTAATAGCCTACATTTTTTACAGCATATTTTAATTGTATAATTTAAATCATTTATAAAATTACATTACAAACTTGGAGGCAGAATGTTAAAACATAAGTTTAAAATCAATTGTTTAATGAAAAGAAGTGTAGCAGTTCATCAACAAAGAAAAAAAAAACAGCCCAATTGAGCCTACAAACAATGATAAAAAAAAGTCATAAAATAGCATAAATATCTTCTTAATATAAACGTCTGATAGGCCTACTTGAATACTGATTGAGTAGGCCTACTGAGAGACAAAATAATCTAGTGTAGCGGACTGTCACACAAGACATGACCCAAAATTGGGAATAATTATTTCTGTTTTTTTTTTTTTTTTTTTTTTTGCGGCAACAGATGCTCGATCATTAACTGAGCAACAACCGAAATAGCTATATTTACAGTTAGATTTAAAGATTCAATTTAATTTAATGACCAAAACCTGAGGTTCCAGTATTGTGACTGCTAAAGGGTAAAACTTTGAGGGATTTAGCTTATCACATCGCGCAAAAGTTTTTTTTTTTTTTTCATTTGTGTGTATGACGCATGAAAAAGACTCCCATACATCAGTTTTGCCTTATGTGGGTTTCCTAACAGTAAGCTGACCAATTTCTAATGCAAGCTGAACGTTCAAGGACAGTGCATCTTCACAGATGATGCGTGCACAGTCTGCACGAATAACATGCACATGCAGAAAGCACCAGTCCATGCTTTCAGCATGTGTAACAGTCGTGAGCACTAGCTGTACTGGTGGTTTATAAGATTGAGGAAACCACATAAATGCTCTTCCGAAATAACATCGGGAACACTATTTGTTAGACCGCCCACTCCCGTTACATTACACCAGAGTTACCGACTGCCACCGCATTTTATTCAGAAATTTATTCTCATGCCCCAAGAAATCTGGTGGGGTCCTGCGGCTGTACTTGTTACAGACCATACCTGCAGTGCTTATATAATGATGTTGATCCGCTCTAAATTCACTCACAAACACATATAGCACACACATATTTATAATTTATAGCACAGCAAACTTGACATCGCAGGCAGATCATCTTTAAAACCAAAATGCAAAATGTTCTGCTTTATAACAATATAACAAAGTGAAAGCAAACTTCATCCCGCAGCACTATTTCTAATAGCCTACAGTGCTCGTGGTTGCGAAATTCAAAAGCAATGTCTGAGCATGCATTGAAAGCGAGCGCCTTTGATGTTCATCGTGCTCGAGTATGAGCAGTATAACTAGCATGTAACTGCTTCATTCAGGGAGGTTTGATTAAACAGTCTCGACTCCGTTGATTGAGTTGATTCCTGTCCTGGAGTCGATTCCAGCACTAGGTCCATTGAGAGCCAAGGAATCAACTCTTTTGGAGTTAACTCTCCATCCCTAGTAGTAGCAGTACTCTCTAAAATATGGTCAAAGACAACATTGGGTTAAATTTAAATGATACTTTTTACCCCAACAGTTAGATTTGTCTAAGTTTGACTGTGTTACAACAACCCAGCATTTTTACTGTAATCATCTTGATCTTAGAGATGAATCTCCCTCTTAATGTCTTTGTAAGCTAGGGAATTCTCCTTTGTATGTGTTTGCTGCCTGATGTTATATAATGCCTTAATAATTGCTTTGACAATGGATGTATTTAATTTTCTTTTAGAGTAAGCACACCTAGTCAAAATTAAACCAATAAGCAGAAGTGCAAATTGCATTTCCAATGATGTCGCATCATCTTTTCAGCACTTGTTTTCTCTAGTTTGTCAGTGTTATTGTCAGATCACTCATCCGTAACTTGTTATTTTAATTCTGATGACAGATGAGTGACGCTCCAGTAGATCTCTCAGTCAGACACCCTTCAAACCCATTGTGTGCTTGTTTGCAGGAGATGCCTAAAAATAGTCACACTGTAAATGAAGCCAGACACATTTGCACGTACGGCACAGTTGACCTGATCTAATAAAATGAATTCCGCTCAACAGAACCTCACTTAACCGGCCTTTATTAATCGTTTGAGGCTGAATGTCATGTCAGGTAAGCTTTAATCTGACTTGACTTCTCTTGTCTAGTTTACTGACTAACACCGCAGCTGAATGGGAAAGTTTAAAACACTGAGCTGTAATCATTCTTCGCTTCTTTAGATGCGCTTATTTATGTTCGCTCAAAGTCTTTCTTCTTCAATATTGCACTCTACCATTTTTGTAAAAGAAAAGCTTATTTTTTGGGGGGTAGCATGACTAGCGAAACAGCTTTGATTTCATAACCCCTTCCCGCTATTGATCTTTTGTCATAGATAAAAGAACTTTCCTGAAATCATGCATTTTTCATGCCAATATCAATGGGTTCAATTGAAGTTTTTGTATTTGGCGCTAAGGTTTGCTTAAAGCTATACTTAGCAATGCTGTCTGTTTTGCTCTATTGATTCAGTAGTTTTGTATCTTGGATATTGGAGGCACCGGTCCCTTGACATCACTTTACTTTGCCTTTGATCAACATAATAGCTCTGAGCAACAGTGTAGAATCAAGTAAATTAGACTAATTAGGAAGTTTTAGGAGGATTGCGTATTGTGTGCTGCATTAAATTTTAAAGAGATTCAAGCCGTCCTCAGAAAGTATCTGAGGGAAATTGTTTGAGGCTTGCTCATAACACACGCTTGATGAAACTCATTTAACCCGCTTCGCTATCAAACAGATGATATTATTAGATCACAGAGGTTTGGAGAGCGATCATTTTCTCTAATGGAGCTATTTTTGGCATTTTGCAGAGATAAACAATCTGAAAATTTTAATATTGATTGACAGTGAGTACGTTTACAAGGACACCAATAATCTGATTCGAATACGATTAAGACAATACTCTGATTAAGAGTCTACCATGTAAACAGCATTTTAAGGTCATAAACTAAACAGAAATGGAATTATGACGTGGAGTATGGCGATTTTAGTCGCATTATTAAAGTGCAGTACAGACATGTAAACACCTTAATCAAACTATTACCTTCATGTATGAATTTTTACTGCGTTTTGTGACAGGATATTCCATACACACACACGGCTGTGCACCGAGTCAGTGAAGGACCACAGACACCTGCATCGCAAAATAAAATTTCTTTCTATTCGGTGTGCAATATCAAATTCTGTTAAAACAACAGTCTTCCATCTGTCCAGTTCATTTTGAACTAATCTTTTATGTGACCTGAGAATGATGAGTCCTCTCAGTTAGTGATTCGAACATTTGCACATGCGCACATTTGTGCAGGTGGAGCAGAAGATTAGTTCATTTTTCGAGTCCTCTATCGGGTTTGAGTCATTCGTTCTTCACATGAGAGACAGAAGCCAATCATATGCATTTAGAGCCAGATAAAGAATTGATCCATTTTATGAGTCCTCAGTTTTGTCATCTCTTTACATACTGTCACATAATGAAAGAACGACTCAAAAACCCGGAGACTCGAAAGGTGACGTAATCATGAGTGTTTCCGGCTTAGACAGTAAGCATTACTTAAGCTTTTTATTTATTAAGTTATTTATGCATTTATTTATTTATTCATTTATTTTTTTAATAATTAATTAATTTATTTATTTATTTTTATTGGTTTCAAAAACAGTTAACAATAGATTGCAGAAACTTAGAACATTATAAAATGATGTTGTTACATTCTGCATAATACATTTTAGAGAAGAGAGAAAGAACAGAAAAAAAAAATTAAAACATATAAATTGAAGTAAATAAAAAAAATTAAAAAGAGACCAGAGGGGAAACTATATAAGGTTATACATTAAAAGCCTTTTTTATTTTTTATTAGTTAAGCTTCTATGGGTCAGTGTCAGGTGAACGAACGACTCAAATTTGCAGCCATGCCAGAAGATGTGAGCAGAGCTAATCATAAATAAAACACCAGGTAAAGGATTATTTTGTCTTTCTTAGTAGCATTGGATAGTAGCATTCTAGTTATGACTTGTATGCGGTAGTGTGATCAACGTTTGGGCTGTTGTAGATGTGTTTGGAAGCATCTCGTAACATTTTTATGTTATTTTGGCAAATTGAACGAACTGACTTAAAAAGATTTGTTCATCTCGATGAACCAGACTCAAAGGTCTGAGTCAGTAAAATGATCTGAACTTCCCTGCACTGAGGGCATGACTGAAATGTTCCTGAATGAAAGTGAAACTGTGAAACTGCAGTTATAGTCAAAAAATAATAATAAAAATGAAATGTCCGAAGGCTGAGCATTTGAAACTCTTGAGCAAATGTGAATAGCAATGATGTTAATAAAATTATTTGCTATAGCATTTAAAACAGGATCGTGGAAGGAATATTAAAAAAAAAAACCTCTTATAAAGACCTTAATCAAAGTATTGTCTTAATCAGATTAGGGCAAATAATTTGATAACTGATGTCCATGTAAATGTAGTCAGAGTTGCAGTTTCATCTGCTTCCTAATTTGCATAATTAGTTCTTTAATGTAAATAATGCATAATAATCCACATTAATATGTCTGTTTGTATAGTGCTGACATATTAGATTGACACAATTGAGCTTTAGCAGTTTAGTTGTTAATTAACTTTTTTTAAAAAATTTTTTAAGTTACTCTGTATTTTAAGAGAGCTGTTTTTTTTTTTTTTTTAGAATATCACATATTGTTCATATACAGCTACTTTGTCATTGTAGAGCAGTGAAGCTGTTAATAATTTTGACATGATGAACACTTCGGCAATGTTCACACGAATAGGTGACAGACATATCAAAAAGCATATTGCTGGCACCTTCTGCTCACTTGATTGAGTTCTTTATTCTTCTCTTTCGCTTGATGGTTCTCCTCTCTGCAAAGAAATATAGCTTCCCAGATGCTGCTTCCAATTACAGCCATGTACTTTCTTTCATGATTATTCACTAATGTGAAATATAAAAGAGGGGCTAGTTGTCACATCAATATTTTATCAATTTAAAAGCTGAAAGCAATATAAAAGACAAATCAGTTCATAATCTAAAGCAGACATGCCCAAAGTAGGGCCTGCGGGCCAAAGTTGGCCCATTGTAATCTTTGTTTTAGCCCACCATCCCATCTGAGAAGAGAGTGAGAAGGATAGAGAGGGTTGGGGTGAATGGGGGTTGAGGGTCATTTCTAATTTCACGTAAACATATTTTGTTTGTTTTATTGCTGAGCTACAAAAAAAAAAAAAAAACTGAAATTAAATGTTTCAATGAAATGTTGTAAATAAATCTGATTTCTTAAAAATGTAAATCATGTCACTCGACAGATTATGCAGAAGACTTCAGTGTGCAAATCAAGGCAAAAACTAGTGTAACTCCATTCTGTTATAAATGAGATTGTTTTTTTGTATTTTCTGTAATAAGTTCATTATTAAATGATAAAGAATTATGCTTTGTTAGTTCATATGTATATATATATATATATATATATATATATATATATATATATATATATATATATATATATATATATATATATATATATAATTCTTAAATATTAGTAAATAAATTAGGAAATTACCTATGACAACTATATTTACCTTTGGCCCACTAGCCTCAAGCAAGCATGGTTTTTGGCCCTTCATAAGAAAATGTTTGGGCACACCTGATCTAAAGGTAACCGACTAAAATAGCACTATCCTGAAACACATTTGTCTTAATAAAATATTAAAGGGTAAATTAACCCCCAAAATGAAAAGAATCATAATTTACTCATCCTCATGTCATTTTGAAGCCATAAGATTTTTATTTATCTTCTCAATTCAGATGAATTCAGGCATTCAGATTCATCGAAATTCGGCTAGTCCTGGCTTCATAATAGAGCAAATTTCTATTGAGCCCACTGTTAAAATGGCCAAATTGACAGCAGAAAAAAAGATGTTTACAGCATGGTACAAAGAACAATTTTGTTTCATATAGCAAATATTACCCTTCATTATTTCTTACAATTATCAGATAATATGGCATGATGTGTTGACTTAGTATTGCTTAAACCGTTCACATAGCCTCCATTTGCCATGTGAGTAAAAATCTATACGTATATACCAAATCTTTAAATGTATTTGTTTTATTTAAGATAATTTATCATTTTGATTTTTCTTTAGAACATGAATGCACTCCAGATTGATTAGCTGTAGGCTATAGAACAGTCGCCTAAAGGTTGTCATACAGTGTTATGGCAGGATTTCATAAATAGCCTTGCATTTACTAACACAGACTATATTTGAAGTATTTGGAAGAAACTCGCATTTTCCTCCTGTAGAAAAACGTCATAAGAACCACGTTTAGTGGCTCAATGTGTATTTTTAAAAGACTAAACACTTTATTGATATAGTATACAACCAAGCACATGTGGTCAGAACACAAACGAGTTGCAGGTAATGAAGTATTAAGCGTTTCTCGCAAAGAAAAGCCTGTCTAAGCAAACTGCTAGCAGGCATCTTTAGCTCCGCTTGCGCTCTGCCTCTTTGTCCTTATTTGGTTACCCCCGGTTGGAGCGATGACGCGTGAACAAAATGTTGCCGGTTGGCCACGCCCACTTGTATCTTCATTTATTCTCTTCAGAAACCTATGGGTGACATCACGGATACTACATTCATATATTTTACAGTCGATGGTTGAAAGTCAAGTGGCCCAAAACTCTTTAACACAAATAATGTATAGTTCAGTAAAACAAACATAATATAATATGTAAAATCAAATATTATCATAGGACCTCATTTTTTTGTTAAATATGGTAGGTTATTAGCAGGGGAATTATTACATTGCAAATTACATAGACATGGTCAATTTGCATAAAATTAAGATCACATACAACCTCTGCAAATATTACAAATGACTTGAGGTCACAGGTAATACTAATCCTGTGATAATAGGGCTGAAGTGTGGGTAGCCATTGACTTGCATTTAATGAATTACCAGCAACCACACTTTCAGATACAAATCTTTTTTTTTTCAGTGCACTTAAGTCAACTACAGATGTATGGTCTGAAATTGATTAAATTAACAGCACATTTCCATGTCCGTTCTTTCCATCTGGTCTTTTTAGCCTAAAGTAAATGATTCACATGCATACTCTAGGAAATGCGTACAGTTCATATATTCCAAATTTTTTTGTGCGCAAAATGCAGTAAATTTCCAAATAAAAGCGCGGGAGTGGTCGGTAACTATGGTGTAATTTTAACAGGAGTGTGCGGTCTTACAATATCACTCCTGAGCGAGCGAGCAAGCAAGCATGCGTGGCGTGTGTGTGTGCATGTGTTTGTTTGGTGCTGTCTATGTTTGTGTATGTGTGTGAATGAGAGACAATGTGGTGCTGTGTGTCCATGTGTGTGTGTGTGTGTGTGTGTGTGTTTATACAGACAGCTTGTTATAGCCACCCCCCAAAATACAACACTGTGTGTGGAAAGCATCGTCAATGCACTGTGATGCACCGAAATATCGAATTGAACCAAATTGATGGCATGATAATCGTAAACGAACCGTGAGACCAGTATAGGTTCACACCTCTAATGTAAACTACCAAAAAACTACACACAGCATACATTTAGTCCTTATTTGTGTTCTAAAACAACACAAAATCGAGCCCACAATCATTGCAAACCTCTCATCTGTATCTTTACCAGCACATGTAACCTCTTGTTAGAAAGTAACTCTGTCATTCCGAGTTCATAATAGTCCAAAAGGTGATGATAATAGTTATACATGGCAGTTTATTAATGTTTTAGGTTGCTAAAAGAATAATTTGCTCCTTTGTTTTTTCAGGTACGTCACTCTGGCGTTTGTCTGTCTCTGAAAGGATTGGATGTCAGAAGCGCCTCAATAATCATGCGCACTTTATTATCATCAGCTCAAGAATTTCTTTATTTCAAATATAGACACGCACTCAAGCTCTCTCGAGAAAGTGAAACCGCTTGCGCTTTAGACAGCCTTGTAAACAACTATGGGGCACAGGGTAGATTCTGCTCTTCTAATTGGCTTTGTGGCTGTTCATCAAGACGACGACAAGGTTTTTTTAAGCTCTGGTTGACCATGGCTCGTTATTATATGTGTATATTATTAGAGTGTAATGTCTGGAAAAAAAGTGGTACGGTATGGTTCGCTTTTGGTACCTTTTGACAGTGGAAACAGCCATAAAATCGTACCGTACCACTCAGAGGAAACGGGCCATTATTGTTGTATGTTTCTTGTACATGTCAACAAGAAGGTGGGGCTTGGCATACATATTACTTAGCAAACCACTGACTTAAACCCGACTTATAGTGTTTTTAAATGCAAACGTTAGAGAAAAGTGCACTACAACCACATAGTTTCACCTTCTATTTACATTGCTTTTATCTCTTTTGTGGAACCATGCTTCACTGGACTCTCAACCCTGAGTGCTCTACATCACAAGTACAACATCGTAAAAAAATAGCTACTTGGCAAACTGACTACAACAGAAACATTTTTGATGATAAAGAGGTGATGCAAACAAAGTAATTTACAATTCATGGAATATGGACAATTTTATTTTTATTTGATGTTTATTTGGTGTTGTGCAAAGAACTCCATGTAATCCTTTGTTTGTGGAAAATATGTCCCTGTAAATACAGTATCGTTAGTAAAGAAACAAAAGTTAATATTGTGTCACATTGCCCATAGCATTCATTTTACTTCAAAACTACAGTGTTTAGGTATGTTTTTGAAAATATGTCCGAAACACGTATTTCCAGTGAGCCTGTGTTGAGAATCGTACATGCATACTATAAACACTGTGCAGGCTTTTTGCAATTGAACATTCTTTGTATGTGATGCAACTTCGTATTATTATTTTTTTACTTAATTGTTACACAACCTGAAAAATTGTGTTTACTTAAGCATGAAAAATATATGTCTTTATAGGTTTGAATGACTTGAGGGTGAGTAAATGATGACCACTTTATGTTATTAAGAACACATCCTTGATGAACAAATGCACTTTTTGGTGTGCTTTTTTGGGACATTTTTCATTTACCATCTCACATCCAAGAGTTGCTAGAGCAATATTATATTGTTAATTTAGTTTAGAGCACATAATGTGCAAAAATAATTCTAATTGATGACAGCAAGTGTTTGAAATCCACACATAAGCAATTGGAGTTATATATAATGCAGCTGTTAGTTAGTAATTGTCTTACAGTGTTAGCATTAATGTTGTGCCACATTTATGAGGAAGTCATAGTGCCGCATAGCCTTGTCTTTGAGACTACAGGACCAATTTAAGACTAGCCCCCACAGGAAATAATTCCGAAATTATGTTGTTGCCGAGGCGGTGGCTGCTTTTGTTGTCAGGTGTTAAATAACACTTTGGACCAAGGACAGCCAAATGACAGAGTCCTCTCTGGGAGAATCTAAAAAGAGGAAAAATATAGTGCAGAGAGGCAGGAAGGACTCCTCAAAGAGGTGACCATCAGCACAGCGCTGAGATGTTTGGCAGCACACTGCTGCCATGGTGTAATTGGAGAGAAAACATATATGGGTGCAAATTACCCCCTGTCAGTGACATTAAAAGGAGAACCGCTGATGTCTGAGCAAGAGGTAGCTGGAAAAGAGAGAACGAGAACGGGCGGAGCGGGGAGAAAAGTGGAGGCTAAGTAAAAAGCAGATCAAATGGAAACATGGCGGCAACGAGGAGCGAGAGAGCACATGAAAATATTCCAGATAATTGTTAGCCAGTCGGTCAGACGGTACGATGTTTGTGAAAGCAGACAAAAAAAAGAGTTAGGAAAACAGATGTTTTGTTGTTCAGAGGTGCTGTGATTGATTTGTCACATTTCCAATGCATGTACATTTAAAAAGGACAAAAAGGAAACATTAAAGAGGACGACCGCGGCACAGCCACTCATCTGATGTGTGATGTGTGTACTTAAGAGACGAACATGCATGCTGGTGGCAGGGGCGATCAAAGCATTCCCTATCATTAGAAGCAGATAGCCTGTGCCTTCAGCTTTCAGCTCAGCGCAGTGACCAAGAGCTGTCAGAGAAGCAGCTGGAATGTATGACCATATCAACTTCAATGCAAGCTGTGGCCCTGATCTTGGCCTAAAACCAGACAGAATCCACTGGATTTTTCTACATCTGCCGAAAGGTTTTCAGAACTGAAAATATATTTTTAGTCAATGGAAGTATTATCAAAATACTTATAAGCTTTGTTAATTTTACAGTTTAGTGCACAGGTTGTATGTGGCTATGTCTAGATGTTGCAAGAGATTATATTTTTTCCTTTAGGTCACTCGTAAATGGGACAAATCAATGTCATGCATTTTATTAACGATTATCAAGACATTATATTGGTGTGTTTTTAATTTTTTTTATTTTGCCAACTTGTGCTTACCTTGTTATCACAAAATTAATGTAATGCATAATATTTTTGTCAGTGATTAAAATTTGATTCATTTGTATGCCACAAATCAGTCAATTTCTGTCATGCAGCTTGAACATTTGAAGTTGAACCAAACCTTTCATCAAAGTTACGACTATCGAACAAGTGTTGACTATTGTATATTGCTTCTGCAGAATACATTGTCAACTGTAATGTTTTTTTAATTTATTTTTTATTTTAATTCCATTAATAGTGCAAAATGTAAATAAGTGGGCATGGCTAACACACATGCAGTGTGTGTAAGCCTAAGAACAGGTCAGGTGAATTTTACCTGTTATTTAGATTGAATGTTTCGGATTGCTGACTTGAAAATGCATATGTGAGTACAGAATGACTCCATAAACAGTATCCCTCAGTAGGTTAAACAGTCCCTTGTGTAGCACTACAGCCAATTAACAGCCTCCTCCACGATCTCAAGCCCACCCTTTAGCATTGATTCACATGCAGGTATTGTAAACCTTAGAAAAAGAAAATGAAAGTAAATCACAAATAACTTGAAGTTCATGTTATAAAATGCTTAGTCTTGTTTGATATATTGGTCAGATTATATAATAAAATGTATTGACTTATTGACTGTGACATCATTTATACAGAGCTTAATTCAGCTCTATTAATCCTTTTTCTTTGCAATATTGATTTCAAGCAGCCTCCAGCTGGGTCCTAGTGCCTACCCCATGAGGAATTTATTCATGGGCTGCTGTGTTACACTAACAAATATTAAAGAAAGCAAATGTTAGTTCTATATATAGTAGGGATGCATGATACTGGATTTTTGCTAATATTCGGTATGCTAATATATTTCAACTGATTTTTGCTGATACCGATAGCGTTAAGTCTACATATATTTTATTTTTTTGCCATAAATTGGGGCTTTATAAAGCAAATGTTTTATTTGTTTATATATTTAACCCTCTACCGCATGATATTTATGTTCATTTCCCTGACACAGTTTCTTTAAGACCAACGTTAGAATTTTTTTGTTGGAAAGAGAAGACCTTAGTTTAGCCAATGTCGTGCTTTGGTTAAGTCACATGACATGTAGTGCTTTTCTGTGGCGCAATTTCTGACAGTTTATTGTAAGTAGTTGCTGAATGCAAATGTAAACGTCAATAAAAACAAAGGATCAAATTATGACAGATCCACAACAAAATCTGAAACATCAACTCCAGTAAGTTATGATGACATATTCAAAACTCAAAAAACATTTTTATCAAATAATTTTTTTGTAAATCAATCAAACGTATGTGTTGCCAAATATTGCAATAGGTTAGCTAGCTAGCAAGGTCAGCTGTGATCTTTTAAATTGTAACAACGTGAATGCTAGTAGTATAATGTTGATTATTCATATGGTAATGGCATTTGCATTAATGATAAAATCTAATTTTAATGGCAATACTTTTGATTAGAAGTAAATACAGAGAACAGTGTTTTAGCAAGCACCACAATTTTCTATGGTTAGTGAGAGAAGAAAAGGACAGAACTGGCTCTTGGATTAGGATTAGGCAAGTTATTGTTTAATGATGGTTTGTATCGATGGTATATATTGCTTAAAGGGTTGAATAATTTTGACCTTTAAAAAAAATTTAACTTTCTTCAGAAGAAAAAAAATATCAGACATACTGTGAAAATTTCTTTGCTCTGCTAAACATCATTTGGGAAAAATTTTAAAAAAGAAAAAAAAAATTAAAGGGGGGATAATAATTCTGATTTCAACTGTAAAAAAAACAAACAATTATTTAGTTTAAATGTTGGTGACATTTATGGTGGTTTCTCAGATTTAACTTTATAAAGCCATTGGAAAAAAGTGCTTAGCAAGATCTGAAACTAAAACGACAACAGTTATTTATTTAGAAACTTTAGGTTATAAAAGCATATTTTTGCTATTTCAGCTAAAATAACATATTTTTTTATTTATGAATTTTTATAACTGAAACCAGCAAACGTTGCAACGTCACACCATTTAGGATTTCTCAGTGGCAGATTTTTCTGAACTCTGAACTTAAAATCAGCATCATTTTGTCCACACCGCTAACATAATGCCTCCTTTAGCACTTTACAGTATTAGAAAAAACAAACAAAAAAAAACACCAGTTGATGTCTGTACTGAATCAAACCTCATGTATCGACAAAGCACATTGGCATAATTTTTACATATCGGCCGATGCCAGTAATTAATTTATAAGTTGATATTGATTCCAATTACATGCTGATTAAATTGTGAATCCCTAATATATAGTAACTAAGCATCAATTGGGGTAATAAAATCACAAAACGGGGAGTAAAAAAAATCTCAAACCTGACTCTTTAATTTAAGACAAAAACACACAGAGAGAAAAGATTTCGGTCAGTATTAAAAAAAATCCAGTATTGTGCATTCTTAACAATTTAACTATTTAACAATGCTCAAATAAAAGAAAAAAATGTGAAGTACTTTGCATTTCTGAAGTATTTAAGCATATTTATCAGGGCCACACAATATATCGTTTCAGCATCGATATCCCAATGTGTGCATTTGCAATAGTCGCATAGCAAGATATTCAAGGTTAAGTTTGGATCATATTTCACTGTAGAGTTTAACCATAATGAAGTAAAGGTTTATTATTTGCATCCAATGACACAACAAATTGGAATTTTAATAAAGATTTGTTTGTAATTTTTATGTATGCATTATTTATGCAATGAAGACTAAACAGTGTTACTTTGTATTTGGATGTATTTGAGAATTGTTTCTTTCTCTTTTATCTTTGCTTTATTGTATTTATGCTTGATTCGCTGCCTGCCAAATCATCCCAATCAATCTAAATGAAAGAATTCTATCAAAAACAGAGCAGTTCAAGCTATCTGGTGAAACTCATATCGCAATATACAGTTGAAGTCAGAGTTATTAGCCCCTCTGAATTATTAGCCCCCTGTTAATTTTTTTCCCCAATTTCTGTTTAACGGAGAGAAAATTTCTTCAACACATTTCTAAACATAATACAGTTTTGTTCTGTAGACTATCGAAAAAATATAGCTTAAAGGGGCTAATAATTTTGACCTTAAAATGTTTTTTTAAAAAATAAAAACTGCTTTTATTCTAGTTGAAATAAAACAAATAGGACTTTCTCCAGAAGAAAAAATACTATGCTGTGAAAATTTCCTTGCTCTGTTAAACATCATTTGGGAAATATTTTAAAAAAAGAAAAAAGAAATCAAAGGGGGGCTAATAATTCTAACTTCAACTGTAGATTACGGAAAAACAAAATATCGCAATGTCATAATTTTCCAATATTGTGCAGTCTTAGTATTTATTACAATCCATTTTGTTGATTTTCTAGAATAACTGTCTATTTAGCTAACTCTAACCTGAAATAGATTGCTGACTTGAAATAAATTATTCAAACTGTGAAATAGAGTTTTGGTCATACTGCCCACCCCTAAACTGTCTGTTGTTTTCAATATGAAATTTGTAAAAAAAAAAAAAAAAAAAGAAAAATGTGTTTTGTTTATAAGATGAAGTGAATTTTGCTAAATGAAGCTTGACACTGCCTGGAGCTTGTTAAAAAAGTACTGCAAGATTTTAAAGTAAAGTTAACTTTTATTTCAAATTGATTTCCAAAGGATCGTTTTTAAGGCTTTTTTAAACTTTATAATTTATGATCATTACTAAATTATGTGATAAAGAAAAGAGCAGGACACACTGTGAAGATGTTAACATTAAAACCAAAAAACGACTAATGTTTGTAGTATATATACGATTATTATTATTATTATTTATTTTCTTTTTTATTTATTTTTTATCCTGAAAATAATTGACAATGCCTCTTTAGTCGTCTTGGTAGATATATGTAATTTTTAATTGGATCTTTTCATTGTGGTTAATACATTATGCATGAATTGTACCCCACATTACTTTTCCTTTCTCACACAAAGCTATACCATTTATCTTTCTGTAGATCTGAAATATGTTACACCATATGGACCATATGGTTTTATTGGTCAGTACAGGTTACCTTTATCAGGCTTGCGTTTCCACTGCCAAAGGGTACCAATTGGTGGGCGTGGTGTATGACAGAAAGTTTTGGTCAACGTTGTTCTCGCTCGAGGAAATGTCTACAGTAAAGCTGTACGGGTCTTTCATATATCATATGAGAAGCACTTCTCACAAAATAGATGCTTTTTACACATAAATAGTTGTGTATAAATGGTCATTACTAACCTTTATATGAATATGATTTAATTATAACTGCAGCTCAGTGAAAGGTCGAAATAGCCTACTGTAACATCTACAATTATATAAAATAAATAAATAAATGCAACATATATGAACACATACAAACCGTTACAGTCTCAGATATGTTACTAATTACAGATAAACTACACACAGCATACATTTAGTGCTTATTTGGGTTGAAAAACAACATGAAATATAGCTCACATTCTATGCAAACCTCTCATCTGTATCTTTAATCTTTACCAGCACATGTAACCTCTTGTTAGAAAGTAATTCTGTCATTCCCAGTTCATAATAGTCCAAAAGGGGATGTAAATAGTTAAACAAGGCAGTTTTTTTATGTTTTAGGTTGCTGAAAGAATCATTTGCTGCTTTGTTTTTCCCAGCTTCTCTTTAATACTTCAATAATCCCGTGCACATTATTATCATAAGCTCAAAAGGTTTGTTGTTTCAAATATAGATGCGCATGCGAACTCTCTCTCTCGTGAAAGTGAAACTGCTCGCACTTTTAGATGGCCTTGTAAACAACTGTGGTGCGCAGGGTAGATTCTGCTCTTTTTCTTGGCTTTGTGGCTGTTCATCAAGACAACGTTTGTTTGAGCTCGGGTCGACGATAGCTCATTATTATTTGTGCATATTATTATGATGCAATGTCTCGGCTGTGTATTTAAAAATCCTGGCTTGTCACTTGGAGCAAGTGACATATCCCTGTAAACCAATAACGTTCAGCTGCATATCTTGCTCCACCATTTGGTACTTTTTTTTGTGCCAAAAAGTGGTATGGTACGTTGCTCTCAGTGGAATCGGGCCATGACACTTGTAAGTTCCTTTCTTATTTGTTATATTTACACTGAAAATTGACACTTTTATGAAACGTATTATTCCTGAAGAATGACAGCACAAAGCTTTTTTTTATCCACATATTTGTATGCCAGTATGTTCCTGTTTGTGCTATCTGTCTCTTTAAGAGATTTTTTAAAGCAAACAACTGCTGTTTCCTGTTTTGGTTTGGGAAGAAAAACCCACACAGCTCATTCTAGGCCCTTCCCATGATCTGAGCCTGGCACTAACAGTCCCAGCGAGGGCCCCCTGCCGGGGCATTTACTGCAGGCTCAGTCTTTCTTTGTTTACCCACAAAATCACTCAAAAAGCAAGTCAATGTTTGGCACGGCTCTCGGAGGAAAACTCCAAACTGTTCGCTGCAGTGACGTGGGCTTCTTTTCGGCCCCCAGTTTTGTTGTCGTTGTTTTTTTTTCTTCTACTTCTCACACCTCTCAGCAGAACGTCACTGAAGAATGTTTTCCTCTCGCAGCGCATCGGCGCGTCTGAAGGCGAGCCTGACCCCCGCTCTCAGCCGAGCGTGTCAAAATGTTAATGAGGAGCTTGCAAAGCAGTGAGGGGTTAAATAAAGTCTTCATAAGCTGTCGGTTAACATTTATTTATTTATTTACAGGCAATGTTTTGCCACTTTCCTCAATTATATCCCCGGACAGAGCTTGTCTTGTTTTTTCGGCAGCTGTGCGGGCGGCCATTGTCTGGGCTCAGATTGCTGCTTTAGCTCGCCAGCCACCCTCATTAATCATCCCTTCAGACTATTTATAAAGCAGGAGCCGCCGCGCCATTGGCTTTTGTCACGGTGGCACCCCGTTTGGTGCCGAGAGGAGGCCTAATTATTAACTGTTAAAATGACAGTCAGCGGCGTTCTGTCAGACGTGCAGACTGACAGGTAGACGGAGGGGAAGGCCACAAAACAGCAGCGAGCAAACCTGACCCATTTTTTCCCTCCAAACATCCCCGCAAAACAGCTTCCTCTTTTTGTCTTTCTCAGCTCATCTGTCTGCTATCTAGCGAGCAAACAGATGCCGGCGCGCTCTGAGGTAGATGATAGATGGCATTATGTTTCATTTGAGCTTGATGATAGCGAGAATTGTTGGGCTTGTTTATTGTTTGACAGGTGAACGTAAGAGCGGGTTAGTTTAGAAATGTAAATGGACTGCGTCTCAAAATAGATGCATCGCTGCAATTAGCGCCCGATTCGTCTGACAGTCGCAATTTGCTTCCATTGTATAGACGTGTCGGATTTGAGCGAGAACGGTGTCATCCTCTCTTGAGCTGCCAATAGTGTCACAATAAACTCACAACATCATTTAGACACCACAAAGACTGTCAATCAGACTACAATGACTTGATCAAAAACCCACAATAGCTGCGACGCAGGTAAACAGCGGAATAACGCTGTCTGCGTCCTGACCGCTTCGAGAATCTGAGTGGACCGGCGAGTGGAAGATTGCTGTGGAACATGAGCAGGATCTCTCCTCTGCTGGATGACAGTCTTTGTTATTTGTCTTTTGACACCATGGCAGACAGCTATCAGGAAGAAAGAGAACTCACTGCAAGCTGGTAAAAAAAAAAGATAAATAAAAAAAAAAAAAACGAGAGTCAGACTTTTTTCTCTCCTCCCCTCTCTCAAGCTTGAGATCCCCAAATAATGAAAGGGATCAAGTTGCTGTCACTGTCACAGAACAAACATAAACTTTTCTGGCACCTAATAAATAGGCAGCGTGGCATTGTTTTCAGAGCCAGACAGGTGTGTCTGGTACACTGCTGATGCCTTCTATTATTCTGCTGGGGAAGCGTGTTTGCTTTCTTGTCATATATTGTCACACATCTCTCTCCTGAGAGGAGGGTGGCTTGAAAGATGGCCAACAGTAATTATACAGATGCCTCCTGAAGCTGCCTCGTGTTTTGTTTTGTCTCTGTTAGCAGCCAAACTGTTAACTCACTGCCGTATTTCACACGCCGAAGAGTAGAATGGACATATGTTGATCAGTTGTTGTTTTTTCGCCTTTACTTTTCCTGTAGCTGTTTAATTGGATGTTGATGGCTAGCTCATTAGCTCGTTTCTGCTATAGGGAGGAGGCCAAAGGCACAGGTTACTCATCGCCTCGGTGCAGTTAAAAGCCTTATCCCAATGCGGGTGATGACATTATTTGCACCTGAATGGCAGGTACATCAACATCTCCTTGTCAGCATCTGAAAAGGATGACAGTCGAAGCCTTTGTTCTTCCCACAGCCCACTTGGGGCTTTGACAGCCTGTTGATGGATATTATCATTCTTAATGTCAGTAAATAGTGCCACGCCAGATAGGGGATCTGTTTCCCTTCAGTTCTCCAGCGTTCATTTATCTTGCAGCGGTTCTGGCACATTCCGGAATGAGAGCCGGATGTGGGCGATGACTGCACATTGAGGGAATATTTATTCTGCGTTTGTGTTTCGTCTCTAGTAAGACACGGTGACAGACTAGCAGCATAGCCATTTTTTATAGATTTGGGCCACATCTGATAGGCATTGTTGTTGTGGTTGTTATTCAAGCCGAGTATGAGGAAAAACAGCAAGAGTGACACATTTCTTTGGCAGGTTTCTTCACATGATCATCTCTTATATAAAAAGTGTCTATGGTATCAGGTGGTAATACCATGGTAGAGTGTTTTCAAATACCCCATTCACATGGGGCGTCGGCGTTAATTCTTTTTATTTACTTTGAATAGAGTGATGTCAAATGTTGCCGAAGTTAACTGGGTCTGTTGAGTCACGTTGGGTTAGTTGCTTGTGGCAGAAGCTGAAAAACATTAATTTTTTCAAGCTCAAATGCGGACGTTAGCCAATTAGAGCACTTCATGCAAATAGGAAATATACTAGTGCAGATGCTAGGCAATCACGTTTGTGCAACACCAGAGAATAGTGGTTTCAAAATAGAGGCAAAAACAAATATCGTAACTTATAAATATATGGTTTGTGGGAGCAATAAATCTTTAACTTGTTATTCTGTGTTTCTTTTGCCACTTTTTACCATTAGTTTATTCTTTTGGTCATCTCAATGTTAGTCCTATTAAATTCCTAGACATATTTCCATCAAGGGTCTGGAGCTAATCTAACAAAGTAACTTACAATAATTGTTCAAAAATTAGTAGCCCAAATGTATATGTTAGGGAATTTTTTTTTCAAAATTTTCAAAAGTAGCAAAAATCAAGAGAAACAAAAAATATATAAAATTTTGTTGAAATGTTGTAGTTTGTAATTTTTTATTGCAATATTTTGCATGAATTTAAATGTATTTTCTTTCCCCTTTCTAAAGATGTTCTGTGACAAAAATATTATTTTAATAATATATCTGTTTTGTTCAAATGCACCAATATATATTACCTTATTATTATCATAATCACGATTATTTTGGTCTTAATTGTAATCACGATTATTCAAAGCGATAATCAGTTGAAGTCAAAATTATTTGCCCTTCTGTGAATTTTTTTATTATATAAATATTTCCCAAATGACGTTTAACAGATGAATTTTTCAAAGTATTTCCTATAATATTTTTTCTTCTGGAGAAAGGCTTATTTGTTTTATTTCAGCTAGAATAAAAGCAGGTTTAAATATTTTGAAACCTATTTTAATAGCTCAATATTATTAGTCCCTTTAAGCAATATTTATATATATATATATATATATATATATATATATATATATATATATATATATATATATATATATATATATATATATATATATTTATTTGTGATTGCCTGCAGAAGAAACTACTGTTATACAATGACTTGCCTAATTACCCTAATTAGGCCGTTAAATGTCTGAATACTAGTATCTTGAAAAATATCTAGTAAAATATAATGTACTGTCATCATAGCAAAGATAAAAGAAATCAGTTATCAGAAATGAGTTATTAAATCTGTTATGTTTAAACTGTGCTTTAGGCATCTTCAATGTAAGAAAAAACTTTAGCTACAAAAGTCCTTGTGTCAAGAGCAGTGAGGGATTTTCTCCTTTTGTTGTTTGATTAATGATAAAAACAGGTGGTAGCAGGGATATTGCGCGCTGTCACTTTAAGAATAGTGCGGCTCTGATATGGTTTCTCTTTCACGTGTCTTTGGATTCTCAACTCTTGTTTATTACACAATTGAGGGTTAATAGGAATAATCACTAAACACCGCGCTCTGACACATATGTGCATGTGTTTGACCATTAAAGCGCTCGCATTGAGATAGAGTTAGATGTGTATGCTCTGCTCGTCTCCGAGCCTGTCCGAGGATAAGCGCGGCGCTCACAAACACAACAACATGTGCTCTTTCGCGCTATTAAAAATATGAATGATTCGAGCGTACATCAATGAATGATGCGCATCCCGTGCTGCAAACGTTATATTACAGTACATGTTTTAGTCATTTTCGAAATCGAACTAAGTAACTCAACTGGTTCTTTTTTTTGCAGAGTAATTGAACTAGTTACTTGTTTTGGGGTGTAACTGAACTAGTTACTTTCGGAGGAGTAACTCAACTAGTTACTTGTTTTGGGGAGTAACTCAACTAGTTACTTATTTTGGGGAGTAACTCAATTAGTTACTTGTTTTAGGGAGTAACTCAACTAGTTACTTGTTTTGGGGAGTAACTCAACTAGTTACTTTTTTGGGGAGTAACTCAACTAGTTACTTATTTTGGGGATTAACTTAACTAGTTTCTTTTTTGGGGAGTAACTCAACTAGTTACTTGTTTTGGGGAGTAACTCAACTAGTTACTTGTTTTGTTGAGTAACTCAACTAGTTACTTGTTTTGGGGAGTAACTCAACTAGTTACTTTTTTGGGGAGTAAGTCAACTAGTTACTTGTTTTGGGGAGTAACTCAACTAGTTACTTATTTTGGGGAGTAACTCAACTAGTTTCTCTTTGGGGGAGTAACTCAACTAGTTTCTTTTTGGGGCAGTAACTCAACTAGTTACTTTTTTGGGGAGTAACTCAACTATTTACTTGTTTTGTTGAGTAACTCAACTAGTTACTTGATTTGGGAGTAACTGAACTAGTTACTTTTTTGGGGAGTAAGTCAACTAGTTATTTGTTTTGGGGAGTAACTCAACTAGTTACTTATTTTGGGGAGTAACTCAACTAGTTTCTTTTTGGTTGAGTAACTCAACTAATTTCTTTTTGGGGCAGTAACTCAACTAGTTACTTGTTTTGGGGAGTAATGCAACTAGTTACATTTTTGGGGAGTAACTCCACTAGTTAATTTTTTGGGGAGTAACTCAACTAGTTACTTGTTTTGGGGAGTAACTCAACTAGTTACTTGTTTTAGGGAGTAACTCAACTAGTTACCTTTTGGGGGAGTAACTCAACTAGTTCCTTTTTGGGGCAGTAACTCAACTAGTTACTTTTTTGGCGAGTAACTCCCACTAGTTACTTTTTTGGCGAGTAACTCAACTAGTTACTTTTTTGGGGAGCAGCTCAACTAGTTACTTTTTGGGGAGTAACTCAACTAGTTACTTGTTTTAGGGAGTAACTCAACTAGTTATTTGTTTTGGGGAGTAACTCAACTAGTTACTTGTTTTTGGGAGTAACTCAACTAGTTTTTTTTGGGGGGGGAGTAACTCAACTAGTTTCTTTTTGGTGGAGTAACTCAACTAGTTACTTTTTTGGGGAGTAACTCAACAAGTTACTTTTTTGGGGAGTAACTCAACTAGTTACTTGTTTTGGGGAGTAACTCAACTAGTTACTTGTTTTTGGGAGTAACTCAACTAGTTACATTTTTGTGAAGTAACTCAACTAGTTACTTGTTTTGGGGAGTAACTCAACTAGTTACTTGTTTTGGGGAGTAACTCAACTAGTTACTTATTTTGGGGAGTAACTCAATTAGTTTCTTTTTGGGAGAGTAACTCAACTAGTTTCCTTTTTGGGGAGTGACTCAACTAGTTACTTGTTTTGGGGAGTAACTCAACTAGCTACTTGTTTTGTTGAGTAACTCAACTAGTTACTTGTTTTGGGGAGTAACTCAACTAGTTTCTTTTTGGGGGAGTAACTCAACTAGTTACTTTTTTGGCGAGTAACTCCCACTAGTTACTTTTTTGGCGAGTAACTCAACTAGTTACATTTTGAAGAGTAACTCAACTAGTTACTTGTTTTGGGGAGTAACTCAACTAGTTACTTGTTTTAGGGAGTAACTCAACTAGTTACCTTTTGGGGGAGTAACTCAACTGGTTTCTTTTTGGGGGAGTAACTCAACTAGTTACTTTTTTGGGGAGTAACTCAACTAGTTACTTGTTTTAGGGAGTAACTCAACTAGTTACTTGTTTTGTGGAGTAACTCAACTAGTTACTTGTTTTAGGGAGTAACTCAACTAGTTACGTATTTTGGGGAGTAACTGAACTGGTTTCTTTTTGGGGGAGTAACTCAACTAGTTACTTGTTTTGTTAAGTAACTCAACAAGTTTCTTTTTGTGGGAGTAACTCAACTAGTTACTTGTTTTGTTAAGTAACTCAACTAGTTTCTTTTTGGGGGAGTAACTCAACTAGTTTTTTTGGGGGGAGTAACTCAACTAGTTTCTTTTTGGTGGAGTAACTCAACAAGTTACTTTTTTTGGGGAGTAACTCAACTAGTTACTTGTTTTGGGGAGTAACTCAACTAGTTTCTTTTTGGGGGAGTAACTCAACTAGTTACTTGTTTTTGGGAGTAACTCAACTAGTTACGTATTTTGGGGAGTAACTCAACTGGTTTTTTTTTGGGGGAGTAACTCAACTAGTTTCTTTTTGGGAAGTAACTCAACTAGTTACTTGTTTTGTTAAGTAACTCAACTGGTTACTTATTTTGGGGAGTAACTCAACTAGTTACTTTTATGGGGAGGAAGTCAACTAGTTACTTTTTTGAGGAGTAACTCAACTAGTTACTTTTTTGGGGAGTAACTCAACTAGTTACTTTGTTTGGGGAGTAACTCAACTAGTTACTTATTTTGGGGAGTAACTCAACTAGTTTCTTTTTGGGAGAGTAACTCAACTAGTTTCCTTTTGGGGGAGTAACTCAACTAGTTTCTTTTTGGGGGAGTAACTCAACTAGTTACTTGTTTTGGAGAGTGACTCAACTAGTTACTTGTTTTGGGGAGTAACTCAACTAGTTACTTGTTTTGTTGAGTAACTCAACTAGTTACTTATTTTGGGGAGTAACTCAACTAGTTACTTGTTTTGGGGAGCAGCTAAACTAGTTACTTTTTGGGGAGTAACTCAACTAGTTACTTGTTTTGGGGAGTAACTCAACTAGTTACCTTTTGGGGGAGTAACTCAACTAGTTCCTTTTTGGGGCAGTAACTCAACTAGTTACTTTTTTGGCGAGTAACTCCCACTAGTTACTTTTTTGGCGAGTAACTCAACTAGTTTCTTTTTGGGGGAGTAACTCATCTAGTTTCTTTTTTGGGGAGTAACTCAACTAGTTACTTGTTTTGGGGAGTAACTCAACTAGTTACTTGTTTTGTTGAGTAACTCAACTAGTTACTTGTTTTGGGGAGTAACTCAACTAGTTACTTTTTTGGGGAGTAAGTCAACTAGTTACTTGTTTTGGGGAGTAACTCAACTAGTTACTTATTTTGGGGAGTAACTCAACTAGTTTCTCTTTGGGGGAGTAACTCAACTAGTTTCTTTTTGGGGCAGTAACTCAACTAGTTACTTTTTTGGGGAGTAACTCAACTATTTACTTGTTTTGTTGAGTAACTCAACTAGTTACTTGATTTGGGAGTAACTGAACTAGTTACTTTTTTGGGGAGTAAGTCAACTAGTTATTTGTTTTGGGGAGTAACTCAACTAGTTACTTATTTTGGGGAGTAACTCAACTAGTTTCTTTTTGGTTGAGTAACTCAACTAATTTCTTTTTGGGGCAGTAACTCAACTAGTTACTTGTTTTGGGGAGTAATGCAACTAGTTACATTTTTGGGGAGTAACTCCACTAGTTAATTTTTTGGGGAGTAACTCAACTAGTTACTTGTTTTGGGGAGTAACTCAACTAGTTACTTGTTTTAGGGAGTAACTCAACTAGTTACCTTTTGGGGGAGTAACTCAACTAGTTCCTTTTTGGGGCAGTAACTCAACTAGTTACTTTTTTGGCGAGTAACTCCCACTAGTTACTTTTTTGGCGAGTAACTCAACTAGTTACTTTTTTGGGGAGCAGCTCAACTAGTTACTTTTTGGGGAGTAACTCAACTAGTTACTTGTTTTAGGGAGTAACTCAACTAGTTATTTGTTTTGGGGAGTAACTCAACTAGTTACTTGTTTTTGGGAGTAACTCAACTAGTTTTTTTTTGGGGGGGAGTAACTCAACTAGTTTCTTTTTGGTGGAGTAACTCAACTAGTTACTTTTTTGGGGAGTAACTCAACAAGTTACTTTTTTGGGGAGTAACTCAACTAGTTACTTGTTTTGGGGAGTAACTCAACTAGTTACTTGTTTTTGGGAGTAACTCAACTAGTTACGTTTTTGTGAAGTAACTCAACTAGTTACTTGTTTTGGGGAGTAACTCAACTAGTTACTTGTTTTGGGGAGTAACTCAACTAGTTACTTATTTTGGGGAGTAACTCAATTAGTTTCTTTTTGGGAGAGTAACTCAACTAGTTTCCTTTTTGGGGAGTGACTCAACTAGTTACTTGTTTTGGGGAGTAACTCAACTAGCTACTTGTTTTGTTGAGTAACTCAACTAGTTACTTGTTTTGGGGAGTAACTCAACTAGTTTCTTTTTGGGGGAGTAACTCAACTAGTTACTTTTTTGGCGAGTAACTCCCACTAGTTACTTTTTTGGCGAGTAACTCAACTAGTTACATTTTGAAGAGTAACTCAACTAGTTACTTGTTTTGGGGAGTAACTCAACTAGTTACTTGTTTTAGGGAGTAACTCAACTAGTTACCTTTTGGGGGAGTAACTCAACTGGTTTCTTTTTGGGGGAGTAACTCAACTAGTTACTTTTTTGGGGAGTAACTCAACTAGTTACTTGTTTTAGGGAGTAACTCAACTAGTTACTTGTTTTGTGGAGTAACTCAACTAGTTACTTGTTTTAGGGAGTAACTCAACTAGTTACGTATTTTGGGGAGTAACTGAACTGGTTTCTTTTTGGGGGAGTAACTCAACTAGTTACTTGTTTTGTTAAGTAACTCAACAAGTTTCTTTTTGTGGGAGTAACTCAACTAGTTACTTGTTTTGTTAAGTAACTCAACTAGTTTCTTTTTGGGGGAGTAACTCAACTAGTTTTTTTGGGGGGAGTAACTCAACTAGTTTCTTTTTGGTGGAGTAACTCAACAAGTTACTTTTTTGGGGAGTAACTCAACTAGTTACTTGTTTTGGGGAGTAACTCAACTAGTTTCTTTTTGGGGGAGTAACTCAACTAGTTACTTGTTTTTGGGAGTAACTCAACTAGTCACTTTTTTGGGGAGTAACTCAACTAGTTACGTATTTTGGGGAGTAACTCAACTGGTTTCTTTTTGGGGGAGTAACTCAACTAGTTTCTTTTTGGGAAGTAACTCAACTAGTTACTTGTTTTGTTAAGTAACTCAACTGGTTACTTATTTTGGGGAGTAACTCAACTAGTTACTTTTATGGGGAGGAAGTCAACTAGTTACTTTTTTGAGGAGTAACTCAACTAGTTACTTTTTTGGGGAGTAACTCAACTAGTTACTTTGTTTGGGGAGTAACTCAACTAGTTACTTATTTTGGGGAGTAACTCAACTAGTTTCTTTTTGGGAGAGTAACTCAACTAGTTTCCTTTTGGGGGAGTAACTCAACTAGTTTCTTTTTGGGGGAGTAACTCAACTAGTTACTTGTTTTGGAGAGTGACTCAACTAGTTACTTGTTTTGGGGAGTAACTCAACTAGTTACTTGTTTTGTTGAGTAACTCAACTAGTTACTTATTTTGGGGAGCAGCTAAACTAGTTACTTTTTGGGGAGTAACTCAACTAGTTACTTGTTTTGGGGAGTAACTCAACTAGTTACCTTTTGGGGGAGTAACTCAACTAGTTCCTTTTTGGGGCAGTAACTCAACTAGTTACTTTTTTGGCGAGTAACTCCCACTAGTTACTTTTTTTGGCGAGTAACTCAACTAGTTACTTTTTTGGGGAGCAGCTCAACTAGTTACTTTTTGGGGAGTAACTCAACTAGTTACTTGTTTTAGGGAGTAACTCAACTAGTTATTTGTTTTGGGGAGTAACTCAACTAGTTACTTGTTTTTGGGAGTAACTCAACTAGTTTTTTTGGGGGGGGGGAGTAACTCAACTAGTTTCTTTTTGGTGGAGTAACTCAACTAGTTACTTTTTTGGGGAGTAACTCAACAAGTTACTTTTTTGGGGAGTAACTCAACTAGTTACTTGTTTTGGGGAGTAACTCAACTAGTTACTTGTTTTTGGGAGTAACTCAACTAGTTACCTTTTTGGGGAGAAACTCAACTAGTTTCTTGTTTTGTTAAGTAACTCAACTGGTTACTTATTTTGGGGAGTAACTCAACTAGTTTATTTTTGGGGGAGTAACTCAACTAGTTTCTTTATGGTGGAGTAACTCAACTAGTTACTTTTTTGGGGAGTAACTCAACAAGTTACTTTTTGGGGAGTAACTCAACTAGTTACTTGTTTTTGGGAGTAACTCAACTAGTTACTTTTTTGGGGAGTAACTCTACTAGTTACTTTTTTGGGGAGCAAGTCAACTAGTTACTTGTTTTGGGGAGTAACTTAACTAGTTACTTTTTTGAGGAGTAACTCAACTAGTTACTTGTTTTGGGGAGTAACTCAACTAGTTACTTTTTTGGGGAGTAACTCAATTAGTTACTTGTTTTGGGGGAGTAACTCAATATTGTAATTCATTTCTTTTTAAAGTAACTTTACAAAAAACTCACTAACATTACTATAATGTTTTGTCGAAACATATTTCCCCTGTGTTGTTCCAGAGATTTTGATCAGTTGTACATGTGCGTAGGTCAGAGAGTCGTGGGACAGAGAGTTTGTCTGTCTGCCATGCAAAACGAGTCTGCTCAGTCCATCCTTGTTTTGTTGAGTAACTCAACTAGTTACTTATTTTGGGGAGTAACTCAACTAGTTACTTGTTTTGGGGAGCAGCTAAACTAGTTACTTTTTGGGGAGTAACTCAACTAGTTACTTGTTTTGGGGAGTAACTCAACTAGTTACCTTTTGGGGGAGTAACTCAACTAGTTCCTTTTTGGGGCAGTAACTCAACTAGTTACTTTTTTGGCGAGTAACTCCCACTAGTTACTTTTTTGGCGAGTAACTCAACTAGTTACTTTTTTGGGGAGCAGCTCAACTAGTTACTTTTTGGGGAGTAACTCAACTAGTTACTTGTTTTAGGGAGTAACTCAACTAGTTATTTGTTTTGGGGAGTAACTCAACTAGTTACTTGTTTTTGGGAGTAACTCAACTAGTTTTTTTTGGGGGGGGAGTAACTCAACTAGTTTCTTTTTGGTGGAGTAACTCAACTAGTTACTTTTTTGGGGAGTAACTCAACAAGTTACTTTTTTGGGGAGTAACTCAACTAGTTACTTGTTTTGGGGAGTAAGTCAACTAGTTACTTGTTTTTGGGAGTAACTCAACTAGTTACCTTTTTGGGGAGAAACTCAACTAGTTTCTTGTTTTGTTAAGTAACTCAACTGGTTACTTATTTTGGGGAGTAACTCAACTAGTTTATTTTTGGGGGAGTAACTCAACTAGTTTCTTTATGGTGGAGTAACTCAACTAGTTACTTTTTTGGGGAGTAACTCAACAAGTTACTTTTTGGGGAGTAACTCAACTAGTTACTTGTTTTTGGGAGTAACTCAACTAGTTACTTTTTTGGGGAGTAACTCTACTAGTTACTTTTTTGGGGAGCAAGTCAACTAGTTACTTGTTTTGGGGAGTAACTCAACTAGTTACTTTTTTGAGGAGTAACTCAACTAGTTACTTGTTTTGGGGAGTAACTCAACTAGTTACTTTTTTGGGGAGTAACTCAATTAGTTACTTGTTTTGGGGGAGTAACTCAATATTGTAATTCATTTCTTTTTAAAGTAACTTTACAAAAAACTCACTAACATTACTATAATGTTTTGTCGAAACATATTTCCCCTGTGTTGTTCCAGAGATTTTGATCAGTTGTACATGTGCGTAGGTCAGAGAGTCGTGGGACAGAGAGTTTGTCTGTCTGCCATGCAAAACGAGTCTGCTCAGTCCATCCTGCTGTCATCCCCCCTCTCTGTCTCTCTCTTCCTTCTCAACATTAAGTTGACAAAGCAGCTCATATCCTGCACAGAGATGATAGATACGTCATGTCTGTGAGAAATGTGTTTGTCTTCCGCAGGTGCTCAGGCGTCCTTTTTCTCCAAGCAGACGGTGCGCATGACACTTTTCGACACTCTTCTCAGATAGTGATTTGGCATTGAAGGCATTATCAAAGGAGGATCTTTCACATGCAATTATGGCAGAAAATAAAGGTGATGAAGTGTGCAGTAGAGAGGGAAGCAGCGGATCAAAAGGCTCTTGTGAGCTCTGATTAGAGTAAGAGGCCACTGCTCATCTGTGGGAATTCCACAGGTCTAGCTTGAACACCGGCAGACAAGATAATGAAGGCGTCGAGTGACACAGTCTGCTGATGAATGCATCTCATCTGACTCAGACTGAGAATCAGAAAGCTTGTTTAGGGTGGAGACAGGAAGAGAAGCCTCCATTACACTGGCCCATTTGGATTTTCATAACTTATTGCACTGTTACAGTATGTATATACAGTATTTGGTACAGCTCTTTCAGGTTATTAGTGATTATTTGTTAATTTCATATTGGGGCACTTTAGTTTCAATAAATAAAAAAACAGGTTATCAGGAAACAGCAGAGAATGAAAACTATTTGATTGCTCTTTCATAGCCCAGTGGAGCTTCATTTACACACACCTTTGTGATTTCGTCCTAAAATGTATTTGAAGAGCATAAATGAGACTTTTAAGTACAGAGCTTTGAAATTAATGTCAGTATAAGTGAATATATATATATATATATATATATATATATATATATATATATATATATATATATATATATGTGTGTGTGTGTGTGTGTGTGTGTGTGTGTGTGTGTGTGTGTGTATATATATGTGTATATATATATATATATATATATATATATATATATATATATATATATATATATATATATATATATATATATATATATATATATATATATTCACTTATATTGAATGTGTATTGAATTGAATTGTGTATATATATATGTGTGTGTATATATATATATATATATATATATATATATATATATATATATATATGTATATGTATGTATGTATGTATATATATATATATATATATATATATATATATATATATATATATATATATATATATATATATGTATGTATATATATGTATGTATATATATATATATATATATATATATATATATATATATATATGTATGTATGTATATATATATATATATATATTTAAAGTAATGGGAGTTTTTAGTGATAAATAATTGATTATGCATTGAAATCACTAACATTTAATTGCATAATTGAAGGATTGGTTGACTTAAAAAACAAAATTAATTTATTAATTGCTCACCTTCACATCATTCCAAACTGGAGACCTTTTTTCATCATCAGTACACAAAAATATTATCAAGACAGTAACTTTATTAGTTTGCAAGTGTGAGGTCTGTGACACACACAAGTGAGGATGGCGGAAGCAAAAAAAGGTGGACATAAGGAGCATTTTTCAATGAAAAGTGTAAGTCACATAAACTCAAGTTCGCTACTGAATGAGCCCATCATGATAATGCCGTTAATGCTTGTGTTTTCTCCGCTTTAACGCACAGTCTATCGTTATAGCACACGGATATAGTCTATTAATAATATGCCCTGAAAACAAACTGCAGACTAAACAGCTACATGTAAAAGTATATGATCCAGTTCTCCTGATCTCTCAGAGTAGCATGTCCAATTTTAAACAATCTGTCAGAAAAACTACAGCCTGTGCTCCATCCTTTATCAATACTGATATATGAGACGTTTCATCTGCACTATGGCAAAAAAAAACGGAAGTTTAAAACCGGAGTTTATCAAACTCTTTCTTTATCAGTTAATAAACATTATTTTAACATTACACTATTAGGCCCATCTGCATTTAAGCTGTAAGTTATATATTACAGTTTTATAAATAATGAAAATTTAGAATAAAGAAATATGAAAAGATATGTATTTTTAAAATACGAATTTATTATCATATATTATTATTTATTCATTCATTTTCTTTTTGGCTTAGTCCCTTTATTAATCCGGGGTCACCACAGCAGAATAAATCACCAACTTATCCAGCATATGTTTTACGCAGCGGATGAATAAAAAATTGGATAATCTCTGGCGACATCTAAAATTAGGATAAATGAGTATGTACTTACAAAGGTACCACAACCTTAATTTCCATATATGTTTACTATATGTTGTTTTTCTTGGTGTGACAGGTGTTTGAATATGTAACATGTACCATATGTAGTGTGAAGTGTGTTCTTTGTTCTTGGCTGTTGAACAATAAAAAAAAATTGAAAAAAAAAAAAATAATAATAATACAACTTTTAGTCTTTCAAACCACCCGAACCCCTCTTGGCTATGGGCCTGACTATAATAAAAGATTTTAATAGCAATTAAATAATTAATAGCTATATCCAGTTGAAGTCAGAATTATTGGCCTCCCTGAATTATAAACCCCATTTTTTTTTCCCAATTTGTGTGTAACGGAGATAAGATTTCTTCAACATATTTCTAAACAATAGTTTTAATAATAATTTCTAATAACTGATTTATTTTATCTTTGCCATGATGACAGTAAATAATATTTGACTAGATATTTTTCAAGACACTTCTATGCAGCTTAAAGTGAAATTTAAAGGCTTAATTAGGTTAACTAGGCAGGTGAGGGTAATTAGGCAAGTTATTGACTATATATGGACTATCGAAAAAATATATAGCTTAAAGAAGCTAATAATTTTGTCCCTAAAATGGCTTTTAAAAAATTAAAAACTGCTTTTATTCTAGCTGAAATAAAACAAATAAGAATTTCTTCTGAAGACAAAATATTATCAGACATACTGTGAAAAATTTATATTTTAAAAAGAAAAAAAAAAAATTCAAAGGGGGGCTAATACGTCTGACTTCAACTGTATTTATATATATATATATATATATATATATATATATATATATATATATATATATATATATATATATATATATTGTCACTCGTCCCCACCAATGTCAAGTGCAAACCTACGCCCTTGGTCAGAAGTACCACTTAAAGCATCCATCCTCCATGAGCAGCTTCTGGAGGAGTTGATGAACTCACAGAGTGCACCTCTGAAGGATCTGATGAACCCAGACATTACGCCAAATAAATCTGCACTGCAGCTAATATCTCAATAAAATCCATTATTAACGAAGCTGGAGTCACCAGGCAGACAAGGAGTCACCCTCCCATGACGCGAGTCTGCATCTATTGTGAAGTGAGTTTCATGTGCAAATGAAGCAAGTAAACTCAATGTTCATGCGTCTAATTACACACGAATAGCGTGATTTATTCGCGCAAGCCACATCTGGTGTGAACGCCCCATCAGGACCATTGCTATGTTATGGAGGAGGAAGTTCTGGGTTTAATCTAAAACACCTTAATTTGTGTTATGAAGATGAACAAAAGGTCTCAAGGAATTGTAACTATGAGTGTGAGTAATTACTAATAATATTTTTGTGAACTAACCTTTTAAGTATCTTGACAAATCTAAAACACTGTTGAGATCTCTTTTTAACTCTAGAGAAGAGTTACGTACTGCCGAATGAAATGTGGCAATCTTTATTGATAAGCAGTGGACTGCTGTAAAGTTGTATTTAATTTTTTTTGTCAGATGATCTCCGTTGCTCTTAGGGATTTTGAAGGTGAGCGTGTCTTTCTGTGGTTCCTCCAGGATCCCCCAGTCATGCCTTCTTCTGGTTGTTCCCTGAGGCTTTTCTAACTGACAGCTGTCACTCTCCACCTAGCTGTCCTCAAAATAAACCTGTGTGCATGACGGATGCTCACACAGCTCTTTCGCGCTCTGGATGAACTCAGCTGACCGCATATTTGAAGCAGGTCCTGAGGTTATCTTTTACTCAGAAACATAAGAGTGATGGAGCCTGACCTCTCTCAGAAAGGCTGATAAATAACAATCTCTCTGCCTATTTGTCTGTCTGTCTATTGTTCTGTCTATCTGTTGTTCTATCATTCTGTCTGTTTTTGTTTTGTGTGTTGCATAGTTCTGTCTACTTTTTAGACATTTAGACCTTCAAACTTCAACTGAAAAACCTAAGTTTTTTTTTCCACTCAACTTTCAAAGGCCTTTAAGGGATAGTTCACCAAAATATGAGAATTTCCACATTATTTGCTCATAGTCAAATGGTTTCTAATCTTTTATAAATGTATTTCTTATGTTGAATACAAAATTAGATATTCATTTACATCAATAGTAGCTATCATCAGTTTGAGAGTAAATAAATAAATAAAAATAAAGGGATAGTTTACCAAAAAATTAATATTGTCATCATCCAATTGTTCCTAACTTATTGGAGTTTCTTTTTTTGTTGAACACAAAAGAAGATACTTTGAAAAACTTGTACCCATTTTCCCATAGTATTTATTTTTGTCTTACTATGGGATTGAATGCTGCCACACAAAGGTGAAAGACTTTAACTTGCTAGAACTGAGTAAAATGACTGTTAATATTTGGTTCTCCAGCCAAATTAATTTCAGTTAGGACACTATAAATCCACCAAATATTAAAAAACAAAAGAAAAAAAAATGGCTCAAGATACATATTGATGCTAAAGGAGGTCCTGAATATTCCAAAATATACCAATAACTTATTTTCAGCCAAAACAAGTTACTGCCTTTTGCCTTTGCATGGCAGAATGGTTATAGGTGTTCAGCTTTGTTCAAAATGTCTTTTTTTAGTCTTCAACAGAATTAAAAAACTAAATAAAATGTAAATATTGAATAATTGTTAATTTTGGGATAAACTATACGTTTAAATGCAAGCAACACAAGATTAACATCTGTCTGTCCTGGTAAGGTGATGTTTTAAAGGTATGTAAATCATAATGAATTAAAATCTGAATCAGAGAATAATATACACCAATATGGTGGCTGTTAGGTACATCCAAAAGCAAGTTTCAGTCAAGTTACTTGTACTGTAGAGTTGGGATTAGTTTAAGGTTAGAGCCTTCTCATTTTTTTTTTCATTTCACTTTTTTGGAGTAAGTGGAGCACTCACTGGATTTGCAAAAATATATATCAGTATATTGGCTCATTTCAATCAGCTGAAAGTCTTGTTTTAGGGCAGAGCAGGGACTTAAGTACCATTTTTCACAAAAACCTATTTTTAAAAGATAATGTTTTAGACAGATATATATATTTTGCTCTGGTTAACTCATAAGTGTGGTCTATCAATATTGGGTCATATTTTGAAAAAATGTAGAACAACTTCAAAATAATTTCACTTTAAACATAAGTTGCACATTGTTACATTTGACCCCATCAGTAAGGACAAAAGTTACACACGGGTGGATAACAAAGCAATATTTGCTAGATTTACTGGCTTAATCTTGTTTATTTTAAATATATTTATGACCTTGTTAATGCTCACTGCAAACATATTTTGTCCTTTATATTGCAAACAAAATGAAACTGTATTTTCGTTTTAAATTTCACTTTCATCAAAAGTTTTAGAAGATATCCAACATTGCAAAATGTTAAAATTTTCAAAAATGTTTAAATATCTTTTATTAATCTTGGCAATATGCATTGATTTTTATAAAACATATGAATCAAAACACTGAAAACTCTAATGTGGAAGTGAAAAATAAGGCATGGCTATTAGCAGTGGTACATAAATAACTGTTACTTTTGTCCCTACAGGAACTCTTGCCATTTAAACCAGATTTACTTTTAAACTGAAAAACCCAGAGATTGCAAACGTATGGATGTGTTATCACACTAAATAACCTGTAGATTGATCATTACTTTGACACATGAAAAATAGAAGCAATTTTGTGCCACAAGTGATACTTGGTATCTATCAAGGCTTGCATGCTGAATATGCTGTTACAGCCGGTAAAACCAAATGTTGACAGGACTTTGAGCCTTCGTCCCATGCTACTTTCATCCCCGCTCTCCCCTACTGCTCAACTTTTATTTTATTACTGTTTTAATCTACACACTGTAGTGTTTTAATCTCATTAAACTCACATTAAGAATTTCTCTTAACAGGGTTCACTCTTTTTGTAAATAAAACCAGTTAGGCTATTGTTTCATACTTTGTTTCCTTTATTAATTAAAATCCAACTGAATCAGACATTTTCAGGCATTCTTGATTCTATTGTGAATTCTAAGCTTTGGATCTGGTCATTTCAGAACAGCACTTGTCATTTTCTTGAGTAGTGGGCATCAGACAGTCAGTAAGCAGACTGCCATTTGAAAAAGAAGAAAAAAGATACAATCCACAGAGATGAAGACCCTCAAGTCATCTTTCTGTTTACTTTTGTGCAAATATTGACACCAACATTCTGGAGTGTTCCCCTGGTAGCTCTGAATGATCGTCAACATGCGAAGAGACAGTAGAGTGTGTTCTCGTTGAGAAGTGTGAAGATGTTCAGAAGTGCCATCCTCTCGTTGTGATTGTCACATGAGAACAAGCTGTCCAACGAGAATGTTCTCGGTCAACACATGAAAGCTTCAATAAAAACGATTTACACCCTCGTTCCTTTTACATATTGAAGGTGATGCGGTTACCATTTTAAGGAGCTTACTGAAAAGAAAGGAAGAAGTGATACTAATTTGCTACTAAAAATTCTGAGTTGAGCATTCAGAGACATCCTTGTCAGGCTTCTTGAGAAAATTGACCATTTTTCATCATAACAAGTGAGTTGTCAGAGCAATTCTTAGTTGTCAACAAAAAAACAATTTTGCTTTTTAAAGAAGGAAGCACACACACTTCACAATTCAAGGTGGGTGTGAGTGTTCTGTGGGGTGAGATGGAGGTTAAACGTGTCAGTGTTAAAGAGCATCAACCTGGTCATTTCAGAATGTCAGAAATTGTGCTTAATTGGAAATGATTTGGCCCCTTAAAAAGCCGATTTACCCGCTTTGTCAGCACATAGGAGAATGCATAATTGTGTTTTATAATCCTTACTGGCATTGCCCTTTCATCTGAATGAGGAGATCTGAAAAGAAGGATTTGCTGGCTAGACCTCCCAGAGCTGCCTGATCTTCATGCGCGCTGAAGAGATTTTAGCCTGCGTAAACCTGAATCAGGTTAGAATTTCCTCTGTGGTCACTTGACACTTGCCTGTTTTAATAGTCTTTATAATATTAGAATTAATATACTTCTACCACTACCACTAAATAAACCAAAGATTAAATGTTAAAAATAAAATGCTATTTCAGTTTATCTACATCAAAATTGTTACTGTTTTCCAATGTAAATGTATAGAATAATTGTCCACTTTTAAGTGTGCCTAATAACAATAGGGGCTCTATTTTAACAACCTAGGTGTAGAATGTACAGCATATGGTGAATAAGCATTAAGGGCGTGTCGGAATCCACTTTTGCTATTTTAGGAGTGGAAAAACAAGGTTTGTGCCGTGGCGTATGGTCTAACAGGGTTTTGTGCATTCTCTTAATGAGTTATGGGTGTGTTTTGAGCATAATGTGCATTAAACCAATCAGAGTATCATCTCCCATTCCCTTTAAGATTCAGTTGCATATTTGCTATTTACATGGCGGACTTTGCAAGTGGAAAAACTGAAAGCTTTACTAGCGAGAAAACATTTAAACAGACCATCTGCTGTGATAAACGCTCTATTAAGAGCCTCTTCCATTCAGTCTCTTTATTTTCTATTTCTCTTTACTCTTTACTTTACTCCTTTACTTTTGTGGATAAGTGTTGTACACACTCCACTCATGTATATGTATATATATGTATATATATATATATATATATACATGTATATATATATATGTATATATGTATACTTATATATGTATATATATATATATATATATATATATATATATATATATATATATATATATATATATATATATATATATATATATATATATATATATATATATATATATTTATATATATATATATATATATATATATATATATATATATTTATATATATATATATATATATATATATGTATATATATATATTTATATATATGTATATATATGCATTAGTGCTGGGCCGCTATCGTCGTTAACGTGCTGCGTTAATGTGAGGCTCTTATTGCACGATAAAAAAATCGCTGTTAATCTATTCTCAAAGTTGGGTTGGGAGCTGGGTCTATTCTACGCAAGCTATGGTGACATTCACCGTGATATTTTAGCGCGAATGTATACCTGACCGGTGAGCCTTCTGAATCAAATCAGCAGGATGCCTGACTTTAACTGCAGTTCAGCAGTTTCACTTTAACTCATGAACATTTCATTCATACGTCGTGACAAACTAGGGTATTAGACGCAAATAAGGAGCAAGGACTGGTAAGAGTGTTATAGAATATAATAACGCTCGCCAAACGTAAAGAAAAAAACATCCGCATTATGGGTGTGTGTGTGCATGTTTTGTGTGTGTGTGTGTGTGTGTGTGTGTGCGTGTGTGTGTGTGTGTGTGTTTTGTGTGCGGTCCTTTACTGACAGCCGCCTGTGTGGATCTTGTCAGAAAATATGGCGAAAAGTCCTACATGACGGTAATAGTTTGATTGCAGTGTTTACTTCAGTAATGCCAATAATATAATAATTCCATTTCTGTTTAGTTCAGTTATGACTTTAGTCGCATTAAGGTAATCAAAAATCTCTGTTTACATGGTAGGCTCTTAATCAGAGTATTGTTTTAATCATATTAAAAACCTATTAAAATATTGTTGCCCATGTAAACATACTCAATGTTTGACACACCGTCAGGGCTCTGTGAACTTGGCATTGAGAAGCAGCATTTTCTGTAAATACGTACATCAAAAGCAAGTATGAAATCGCTGTTTGGAGCTTATGTAGGCCCACAGTTCAACATTCATGTTTAACTGAATAAACAGTTAGTAAACACAAGTACATCTCATTGAACATAATTTATTTTCATCACCAATTATCATAGTAGAACAGTTTCTCAAGCAGTTTGTGATGCATTTTGGAAATAGGAGATGAGCCCCTGGTATAATGTGCCACCTGGCTCGAGAAACACGTTCTCAAAGATTTATTATTTGGGTTGCACACATATTCTGAATGCCTTCGGCAGAATTCAAAAGAGCCATTTAAATAATAATAACAATATACGAAAGCAAGTTGTCATGAGATGAAGAAGGCATGGTGGCAGTGGTTTTTATATTTTTGTAGAAAATATTTTTTTTTGTAACATTTTAATCCTTAAATTCCTTTTCGTTTGTAAAGATATTTGCGTATTGCTCTACATCCTGTGTGTATTAAGCAGTGTGTAATACTATACTAACACGCTCTGCCCTGGGCTTTAGACCTGCTTTCAGCTGGTCACTTGCAAACGTCAGTTTTAGTTCCTCGAAATAACAATGTGCCTTAACACACCTCCTTTCTATTCCAGCACACCCATGAGTCCACAAAGCGGCACAAATGGATTTGCTATTTAAAAAATGTGGTGAATAACATAAAAATTAGGGCTGCACTGGTCTGAAAATAGCAACACATCCCATCAAACATGTCTTGCGCCTTATTGCACTGGGTGTATGATAGGGCCCTAGAAATACCAAGGCTGTCATTTTTACTATTTAAAATTTTGTAACTTGTACACAATGATAGGCTGCATTACCACAAAAAAAGATTTTATTTTTAGAGGAATGACTTCAAAAGCTTAATTATCTATAATTATTATATCTAAAATCTCAATAGAACCTTTGATTGTAAATATGACTTGACAAATGCAGTTCAGTAAAGACTTGTATGAACGGCAATGACCATTCTAGTAGTTATAGAACTCCTATATAGTTCCAGTGTTAAGCGTGCCAAGCTAGTAGCATGTTAGACTTAATTTTACCTGCAAAACTGCATTGATTCAACTTCATCAATTCAACAAATGTCTTTGCAGATTTTGGTCCATTTTAGCATAATAGCATCATGCTATTACAATAAAATCTCTCCTTTCTCCGCATTGTTAAGGCGATTGACATCTGGTGACTCTGGAGGCCATTTGTGTATAAGGAAGTCAGTGTTGTGTTCAAGACACTAGTTTGAGATGATTTAAGTTTTGTCATACAAATACTAGAAGATAAGCAGTTTCTCCAATACTCATAACAGCCTTGTGATCCCAATGTCTACATGCCTAAGTACATGTAGCGGCTGCCTTGTTAATGCCTGATTAGTAACTGTATTCACATTACCAAGTTGAAAAGGCACACCTAATGTACAGTAATAGCCAATGAGTGTTAGTGATATTACATCATACAGCAGGCTCCTGTCCTCCACCCGAGTACTGACCTCTGTCATTACTAGTCCTGGTGTGTATTTTTCATGTATTTACAGCATAGCATTGGAAAGTATTGCCAATTATAGCCCCATGCTGATTTTAGTGGATTTAGGGAACAGTTCTTAAAGGTGCACTAAGCAAATTTTAATCAAACGCTGCTGATATTTAAAAGCATCAAAACAAACACCCATAATCCAAGAGGACCCCACCCCTTATATATACAGTGCTCAGCATATATGAGCACACCCCTCACAAATCTCTTATTTAAATTAATATTTTCTAAGCTTTACAATATTATATTTGTGCATATACATTAGATTAGTCAGTACGGAAGCCAAATCTAGAGCTAATCTAACAAAATAACTCATAATAATGGTCCAAAATTACTATAATCATTAATCAGAAAAATATTAAATAAAGAATTTTAAAAAAGCAAAATTCAAGAAACAAAAAATAATCATAAAATTTTGTTGAATTTTTGTAGTTTGTAAAATTTTTCCATTAATTGGCATGAATTTAAATGTATTACCTTTCTAATTCTAAAGATGTTATGTGACTAAAATACCATTTTAATACATATATACTATATATACTATAATATATATATACACACACAGTCAGGCCCAAACTTATTTATGCCCCTGACAAATTCTGACTGACATTTTTTGTTCAAAGGTAAATAAAAGCTGAGAAACATTCATGATACCTCTCATACATTGTTTTATTGTCATTTTTTTATTGTCATTTCTCGTCATAAAATAAATAATAATTGCTGGTTGAATAAAAGTAACTTTTAAGTCAGAATTATCCAGGTGCATGAATAATTTCAGCCTTGCCTGTATGTTATAGTTGCTAGACGTTTCCCTTACTGCTGATTGGCTGTAGGTTTGTTTTGGGACTCATTCTGAAAACCTAGAGATGTTAATGTCCTTAATGAGTCAATCTACTTTGATTGAAACATATAAATTAGGGTTGGGCGAGGTCGACCAATTTGGCATCGTACGATGTCAAATGTGAAACATCACGATGGACGATGGCATCGTCGTCGTAGGCGGAGTTTAATTAATTATTTATGAACAATTAATTAATTTATAACAAATTAATTATTTGTAGCTTACTGTTTCAACTACCTGACCCGCATGGTCTTTGTTTTACCTATACACAAATCATAAATAAATAAAGATAAGTTACACACAAATTACCACCTGTCAATCATTTTTTCCACGACACTCTGTGTCGTTATAATGACGTCGACAAACTTGGTTGGTAAAAAAGGGGCACAACCAAAAGTATCTGAGGTTTTCACTAAAATTACTAAGTACAAGCGTTAAAGCGAAAGATTTAAGCAGTGTACTGACGCTGTGACACGTCACCTGATAGATTCAAAAGACCGAAGAGTCGTTAGATAGAGACAAGATTAATGAAATAATAGTTTAACAACTATAGTGAGGTGCGATCCAGCGGTACATCCTTGATAAACTGTCCGACGTGCACTGCTGTCTTGAGCTCAGACGAGTGCATGACATGTGCGTGCAGCTGTGTGGCTTTGGCTGTGTGTCTGTGTGTGTGTGGTGTGTGTGCGTGTGTGTAGGTGTGAGTGTAATTGTGTGTGTGGTCACGTGATGTGCGTTTTCAGAGGGCGGAGGGCTGTTCAAAAAATGCTAGGTAAAACACAATGTGGATGTGGATCGTTTTTGTTCTAAAATGTCATTTTAAAACTAAGACCTTTAGTGTAAACGGGGCCTCAGTGTGTATTTTTCACGAGTGGGTTTGCGACGGGGGCAGGGTGGAGGATCGGCAATGCTGGCTCAGCATCATGTTGTCTATCGGCCATCTGTGATGGACGATTGCATCGTCTATCGGCCCAACCCTAATATAAATAAAGTTAAATTAATAATTATATATAGATTTTAATATTATATAAGCAATACAGATTGTTTTAAACCTGCTTCACAGTAAGAAACAAATATGATATGCATCAAATATGAGAACATTTAAAAACAAAGCTCTGAAAAGACCATGGTCTCATCAGCATTTAGTAATTTCCTTACCACCATCATAAAATCATTATTAAAACTGAGTAGTTCAGCAGAGTTTGACTGAATAAACATTGGAAGTGTCCTCCAGCTGTATAAAGTATATACTTCCTGCCACAGGCTGGTCTACAGATAAACACTCAGCCGTCTCTCTCACACACAAAACAGCAAATTTCTCTCACGTTTCCTCTGAACATACATCAGTTGTTTGTCCCCGGAGAGCGAGAGGAGAGTGATAGAGAGATGTGGATGAGCAGCAGGCTGGTGCTCGGGGGGAGTGTTTTTGGCCTGCTGGCCTGTGTTTGAAGTGAGCCACGGGCCCTGTGAGCAGCCCTGATCCCTGCATGGGGAATCACACCGGTCTCTGCAGGCTCCAGGCCACTACCAGCACCAGCAGCTGCACAACAAAAAGAGCTGAAAAAAAGAGGCCGTAATCTTAGATGTTCTTTCCTGATGGCTAGCGCTTTGACATCTGACATCGTCAAAGACAATAGACACCCTGGTAACTGTAACACTACCTGATGGAACATGGAAAGGATTATCTGCTTTTATTATAAGTCTGGAGTTTTTGTTTCTTCTCCTCACATTTCAGGTACTTTTTCATTCAACACAGAATGATTATGATGCCTAATCACAGAGTTGTTGTGCCTTGAAGGGAATGGGTGTTTCTTTGGCTATGGCCCTTTAGACCTTCAAACTGCGTCAGTGGGCATGCTTACATCATTTTTCTAACCTAACAAGTTCCAAGTTATCCAAGTTATGAATTTTTAAAATTACTTTATGTGGGGGAAATGTAATATTAAATATAATAAAACTGTTATAGCTTGATTTTTTTTTATGGATTCTAAATACAAACAATACATTTTAAAAGTATTTGGGATCAATTAGAAGTGTTAATAATAGGTTATGTATGTGTCATACATAATGCACAATTAATATGTTCACTTTTTTGTTTAACAGTAATTTAATATATTAAGTAATTACAAAAAAAAAAAAATTATGTGTCCACTGACACTGTATTGCTACTAGTAACTAATAATTGGTATTGAAGGATTTCTGTTTTTAAAATACCAAACTAAAATATTGCAAAGTATCTTAATGATTTGCTTTTTAATTTAATAAAGACTTACTGATTGTGTAATAAATTTAAAGACTGATACAGCTCTCAGCATAAATGAGTACACCCCTTTTTGAAAATGTATATATTTTTTATCCATTTCTAAGTGAATATAGACAGTGCATTTTGGTTTTCATTTCATTAAACAGTTATATTCATTAAAATAAGAATGTGGTCACCAAACATCTTCACAATAGAAAGATAATGCATTTAAATGTTTATATATTTCTTGCCCCTTAACCATGGAGTTCAGGCATCAAAAAAAATATCAGTCTATACATGTGTTTTATATTTAAAATGACGGCAAAATGAATGCGTTATGGACGTGACAAAACAAGACATGAGTTTTTGTAAGTTGACATACTTTGTGGAAATTCTGTGAATAAAAATGCAGAAGCCAAAAAAATAAGAAAAATTAAGAAAAAATTAAGAATTATAACAGTCAAAAGGATGAGGGTTGACTCTGCATGGAACATATTTCATTCATTTTATTTAGTTTTTCCTTTATGCATTAATGAGGAAAAACAATCGTTACGAACGTGACTTGTCTTCGTTACGGACGTAACTGCTCTGAAATGGACAGTTGACACATGAAAATCAGATAAATGCTTTCAAAACTTTAACAAAGACCTATTTGTGGATATCTGTTGGGTATGTAAACCTACAAACTTTAACCTCTAAGACATCTGAATTATAAGATTGCACAATTAATCAAACTTAAATCAATATCGCCTTGTTTAATTTATATTAGGGCATGTGTGTTGTTAAAGGTTAAAGCACATTCACATGTTCAAAACTCAATTCCAAAACAATGTTGCATGCTAACATGTTTTTTTTTTTACCCTGAATGATATAGAATTGCTAATATAACATAATCAGCTATAATAGGCCTATGTTTATCGAGCTCCGGATGTTAGTGTTTCCAGACGAACTTGAATTAAATCATTGCCCGACTGTTAATGCCAAAGACCATGTCTGCTTTGAGAATGGTATCAAAATCTAGTTGTGTCACAGTTATGGCTATATTTTATTTGATTGCAAAGTTCGTTTTAGTTTATTCTAGTTAATGTGTTAGTAGATTGAATAAATAGTTTAATTTGTCCACTCTATGCGCTTGCTTTCGTCTGGTCATCAGCAGTCACGTCAGGTTGCAAAAAGTTCATACAGAAGAACAGGGTGAAGGAAGCTTTATTATGAAAAGTTTTGTGTAGGCTATGTTAAACAAACATAGAAAAATAGCCATTGGTTATAGGCGTGTACAATGGATGACTATTATGTTTATATTTTATAGGCTATATTTTAAAACCGATTGTGTAAAATATTAAATTAAATATTTACAGCTGCAGATCCTATCGATTTTCTAACAAATATAATACTCCTATAATGTAGTTAAAGCTTAGATCAATATCAATATTTTATTCTTATTTTGCCATCTGTAAAATAATTTTAATAAGCACTCAAGCGCAAGTGCCGGGTGCTGGAAATCTTTAAAAATGTTTTAATTTTAATTTAGGCTATAGCCTATTTTCAAGGTTTGAAAAGTGCTTAGATTTTGGATAAAGTGCTTGGAAATGAATTGTGTCGCTTTGATAATTTATCTTTATAAACAGTTATTTAATAAATAAAATAAAAACATATTTATGCTCTACATGAAATGAAAACTCTGTTGGAGCCTGCGCATGTGCCTGCAGTGTGACCCGCACATGCGTATTTTGAGCACTGGGAAAAGACCAAATGCATGGAGGTTATTGCTTCGTGAGCACTGAACTGAAGAAATATTAAGCAGGCCTCAAAGCCTCGAGCAAGTATGCATAAATAATTAGCAGATTTAACGTTATGAGAGATTACGTTGGAGATGCTCACGGGTCGCTTCTGCTTGAAGTGTTCATGTACGAAATTTCTTATTTAATGTTTGCATTTGCTTTTTCGCACTTATCCGCGACATGATTTGTGTTGATCACACTGTTTATTTATATTTGTTAGTTGTGCACCAGATTTCCCCTTGTAAATATTTCGTACAGTGAAAGCGCTGTGGAAACACTTTTTAACAAGATAAGCTTTCTTTTCAGTGCTGTCGTTTTCTCATGAAGATTATGTCCAACAAAATCACAGCTACATACATATAAAATAACTATGTATTTAATGTATTTAAAAGATATATTTCCCTGCCAGTCAAACAGAATCGTGGCCACATACTCTCGCCTAAACTAGAGTGAGATGAAAGCCAAGAGGAATAGAAAAGCACATTCGCACGGAGGAAAAATCAGAAGCTCATGACATACAGTAAATTTTAAAATAAAAATGTAGCAAAAATTTGACAAATATTCATCCACCCGCACATGTAGTAACTGCAGTTGTGTAATGGGCACAAACAAAAATATACATTTCATATATTTTTCTTGGAAAACATCTTCTTGAAATAAATATCGTTTAGTATAAATTAATTATTTGATGGTCAGTTATCTACTAAACAAGAAGTGCTTTAACACAGGACCGCTATACTGCATCGCCAAAACACCCAAGTTTATGCGCCAAGATTATGGCAATATGATGTTCTCTTTATTAAACATTTATTTCTGAAATGTTTTTAAAGTGGTTTATGTTTAACTGAAATGTTCAGTTCTTGATATAACATATGGATATTATGTAATGTAAGTCAGTAATCGTAATGCTGTATCATAATGAACAACTATGTGCTAGTCATTTGCTTATATTAATAGGGAGTTCAAAATGATCTCGTCCCTAACGCATAATTATGGTTGTTTAGAGCAAAGACCTCAGATGAGTTGTCGATTATAATTAGCATAGCATGGACTATACAGAAACATTTGTAAAATCATGTCTATTTATTCAAATTTGCTGTTAAATCACATAAAACCATTATGAGTTGTGTTGGACCTTATGTCAAAAAATGTAGTGTCTAAAATCTAATGACATTTGAATGAAATAAATAAAAGGCCTGTAGTTGAAGAAACTTCAGAGAAAGCAGGTCAGCTGTCCCGTTCTCTGTCTTTTCTGTGTCATCTGTTCCCCCTGTAGTAAACAATGTACACTTTCCAGCTTTGTTTCCATCCAGCACGCTTCACTGATGAAGAGGGTGGAGACAAATGACAAGCAGGTGCTGTCCATCATGGTTAAGTCATGTTGTTTTACTGAACTGTCCGTGAAGTTTGTCAGCTGTAATCTGTTGCTTATTCCAGAGAATAGCGTGACCCCGCACTCGAGCGAACAGAGAGAGAGAGAAAGAGAGAGTCCATCGTGTCAGTGTGAGGTCTGGTCCAGGGAAATGTTTGGGTCCAGATAAGCTTGTGCTTGACAAGAAACTCCAGATGCTTTTATATTACAAACTGTCATGTTGCAGGGGGACAGATAAAACCCAGTGATGGGACTGTGGACCTTCCTCCAGCACAGACACAGATAAACGCTTCGCCGCAGATTTACTTTGTTATTGTAGGTGGGCTTTTGGATGGGGCTATCAGACCTTCATGTACAATGTCACACCCTCTGCTCTGTGTTAGTGGACTTGAAAGTGTGTGACAGACAGGTTTCTTACTTGGGTTTTCAGCAGATTTGGCCCACGTTGCAGCTAAATCGTTATTTGAAAATGTTTATGGTTTTATTTGAAGCAAAAACGCCATTGGCTGTTTTTTTTTTTCTTATAAGGGAGAGGAGCTACTCTCTCTTCATGTGTCATTTGATATTACGTCAAATTTTGAATACAAAATGCACTTTCGAACCACTTCACAGGACCTTTAAGCAATCCCCATTTACAGTGATCTGTAAAAATGACAAAAACTGTGCATGCCAGGTCAGTAGTACACTGTGTAGGCCTACCTGTACACATACAGTCCTGTTGCTTTGATTGTATTTCCTCATGCCTATAGACAGAGCATATAATATGCATGTGATATCAGCATGTTCACAACATTGCATCGTAGTTGTTTATATGGAGACTGTAGTTTATTAACTGAACTTTCCTGCACTTTAAAATCTGTTTTCAAACTTAAACCTGCCCCCGCTGTTGTCATGTAAAAATGGCACAATGCATAAGAAAGTTTTCAGCTTTTATATCAATTGTAGTACCCTTCATTGTACTACAATGCAGTAAGCAACACATTTATGTTATTTTTGGGACAATGCACTGAACAATGTATGACCTACTAAGTCTTGTGGTTTACAGTAAATCTGACATGTCTTGTCGTCGTCTGCCCAGTTCATTTCCCGGAGCGAAGCAGCACAGTAAAAGCCAGCTTGTAATGCTTTAATTCATTATCTAAATGCAGTCGCTGTCTAGACTCTACACTGATAAAAATACAAGGTAATCCACCTTGACTGTCACGCCCGCAACCAATTCATTAGTCGTCAGCGGTGAGCAGTGGGACTGACTACACTCCTGTCTGAATTGGGTTTTCAATCTCAGCACTCGGCCTCTGACACACTTCCATCTGAAGACTCCGGTTCTGCTCATTTACAGCATTACCTGCCTTTAATTGTGCCCATTGGAAAGCTGACTTACAGCATTATTTGTAGTTTAACTCTGTTTTATTGATTCATATTAGTCAGAGAATTATAGTTTCAAATATAAAATATCAGTAAGACATCAATTGTTTTGTCTATCAGCAGAAAACTAAATTATTCCACATTTTCTCCCTCTCTAAATCAAACCGTACAATTATAAATTCTTGAATCAAAAACAATATTTAGGTCAAAAACACAAATAAAAAATATTATATAAGTATATATTTATAAGTAATAAAAATATAAATCTTATAAATGAATAAATAGCAATAATTATAATAATATTAATAAGATAAAAATTCTAAATAAAACTAACACTTATTGGGCCATAACAGCAATACAGAATTACAAATATATATATATATATATATATATATATATATGCAAATATGCAAAAGGTACAGCATTAAAAAAAATTATAATTATATAAATGAAAAAAAAAACATGAACATACATATTTTCTCAGCTAACTCTAACTATGCCAGTGGCAAGGGAAATAGGTCATTTATTATTTTTTTTTATTACTATTATTATTTTTTTTTTTATATGAACGGAAGGGTTGCCAAATATTGTATTTTTTTCATTATTACTGCAAACTGAATACTACCTGACAAAAGTCTTGCCATCTATCCAAGTTTTAGGAGCAACAAATAATAACTTGACTTCTAGTTAATCATTTGCTTTCAGAAGTGGCTTTTATGAAAGGCAAAGGCCTCTAGATTATACTTATTTTACCAAAATAAAATACGATCATGCCTTGACTTTTAATTACGAAATTTCGTAAGGTCTGACTTTGCTTAGACAAAAGTCTTGTCACTAAACAGAAATATTGTACAGAATAGAATATAAAGTCATGGTGCAGTGGAAAAATAATTATTATTGTGTCTGACTCCCATGAGCTTGGAGGACTGCATCCATACATCTCTGAAATGACTCAAATAACTTATTCATAAAGTCATCTGGAATGGCAAAGAAAGCACTCTTGCAGGACTCATCAGCGTTCATCAAGGTTCTTTGGATTCATCTTCCATTCCTCCTCCTCTATCTTACCCAATACATACTCAATAATGTTCATGTCTGGTCACTGGGCTGGACAATCCTGGAGCACCTTGACCTACTTTGCTTTCAGGAACTTTGATGTGGAGGCTTAAGTACAGCATGAGGAGGAGTGCTATCCTGCTGATGAATTTTTCCTCTCCTGTGGTTTGTAATGTAATTGGCAGCACAAATGTCTTAATACCTCAGGCTGTTGATGTTGCCATCCACTCTGCAGATCATTTAATAGTTTGTTTCTTTATTCATTCATAAATGAATAAATAATGACACTAATGAACAGTAGTGTAAAAGCAACATAATAAGAAAAAACACAATGCTATAAAAAAGAACACATCATACTCTACATCATAAAGCATTTAAAAATAGCAATCCTTACTGCCTTGCCACATTGTTCATGACACAACATAATTGCTTTTTTTATTATTTGCGTCTGTGCTTGCATTTCAACAGCTTTGACTGTGACACTTATTCTCATTAAAGTCTTTCCCAGAGAATCTTGTTAACCTATATTTGATGCTCTTTTCAAGCCTCTTCTTTTACCTAGCATAACACGAGTGTGATTGACATCGTTCTGCATTTCTCCATTTGAAAAAGATGAATGAATAATTGGATATATCCATTTGTCAGTGACTGCAGCATTACCTCTGGAAGATTAATAGTGGTGGTTTGGATGTGCTATGGTCTAGTAAGATCACAGTCCAGTGACTGCTTAGTGATGCATTTCTCTAGCAAATGTCATGGGCCCGTAGCTCCACTGTCACACTATTAGGGTAACGTCATTATGCACACGGCCTGTCTCATCCTGAATAGAACAGAATAATTCCTGGCTGAAAATTGACACAAATTGTTTAGCATCATTTTTTTCTTCTCCCCCTTGCTCCAACAGCGGCGAACCAATCATTTTGCCACGCTTCAGGTATCCCAGATAAATGAATAGTCTTTTGAGTGTTTGCAACATCAAGCCTAGTGAATAACACATGAGCTCGGAGCATTTGAGTGCACTTGGCAGAGACAGAGGCGCTCGTATGGTGTCCACACCTGACACGACGGACACAGTCCATTCCCAGCTGACCTTCACTGTGTCCGTGACCCTCAATGCCTCTCTGTGGCTCCGCTTGACGTTCCAGTGATTGAGTGGCAGAGCACTTCATCGCTGGCCGCTTTTGCCCCCATCTCACATGTCCGACTCTGCCAGTCTGGACACTTGCCTAGAGCTTCTGCGCAAATGAGACGTAGTGATGTACTGACAGCTCTGCAGATGAAGTCATGGGTGAATTTGTCCACTTTGATGGAAGTGTCCACGCTTGTCTTATAGGCAAAAAACTTCACCACGTCTGATCTTGTACAGTGACAGCAAGACAAAGGACTGCAATTGGCTTTCACGTTTTTATTTTTTTTGAAGGAGTGCTGTATTGACCATTCATGGGATTCAGATAGTACACTGTATTTTGACAGTTTTTTGACCCTGTGGAGACCATTACTGAGCTTGTCGATGATTAAAGATATACCCTAGTGGCTAGTAGCTGTCCCTTATTGAAAAGAAAGAAAAGTGGATATTTATTATTTATATTTAAATGCATAGATATGTATATACTGTGTGTGTGTGTGTGTGTGTGTGTGTGTGTGTGTGTGTGCGTGCGTATGTGCGTGTGTGTGTGCGTGCGTGTGTGTGTGTGCATGTGTGTGTGTGTGTGTGCGTGTTTTTGTGACATGTCAGGACACAAATCTGTATAATGACATAGGTATGACGCAGGTATTACAAAAAGGCGGTGAAATATGAGGACATTGGTGACGTCCTCATTTCTCAAAAAGCTTATAAATCCCACAAGATAAGTTTAATCAGAGAGTAAAGCTGCACACAGTCTCCTGTGATGGTTGGGTTTAGTGGTAGGGTGGGGTTAGGGCAGTACAATATACAGTTTGGACAGTATAAAATAAATGGAAACCTATGTAAGTAACCACTTTTCACAAAAACAAATGTGTGCGTGCGTGTGTGTGTGTGTGTGTGTGTGTGTATATGCAGTGGTTCCTTGTTTATTGTGGGAGTTATGTTCTAAAACTAACCCGCAATAGGCAAATTCCCCAACTACACACTTTATACACTTTTCTCAGACAGGCATTAACATGTTCACACTTTTCTGTCTTGGTTTAACACTCACAAAGTTCAAACTTTTGTAGAAAAAACTTCCAGGATTATAGAATGAAACCAAAGATCAAAACCTGTTGTCTGGAGCATGCATTCACCGCTGACAGCAAAAGGTTCATATAGCTTTTTAGCTTTTGTGCGGATAATGTTGGCAACAATCGAAATTTTTTTTTCTTCCTGCAGTCACTGATTTACAAAACTAAAGGAGACTCCATCATTAAGGGGTTGCCACACACGACAGTTGGAAGTAACACACCAGATGTGCATATTTGCGTGTTATTTAGAATAAAATTATTCATATGTGGCATGGCAGAAATATGAACAGTGTCCTGAGTCATAGCTGGGCACTGCAGACAGCCTCTGACTTGTGGCATCGGTGTACGTACCATGATATAAACCTTTGTTTGCATGGCGCCTCGTGGAGCGGTACATAAGGTGTGCGACTTCCTTTACCATGGTCTTGTTGAAACTGCTTGCAATCAAAGATTTATGTTAATTTGGCAAGCTGAACGTATTCTGTAAGCTACTGTACATGAGATATGGAGGAGAGTGATTGACAATGGTCTACAGCCAATTAGGATGCAGAAACCAATGTGCTGTAAACAAAAGCTGTTAAGCATGAGAAATTGCACCAAAAAAAATTGTGAAACTGTGAGACCGTGAAAGATGAATCGTGGTCTAGCGAGGGATCTCTGTATATACAAATGTTACTGACAATTTGTGAAATCCGGCATTCTATAGAATGCCTAGGAAATGTATAGAATGCCTAAAATGGAACGTCAAATGAAATGATTGCTACTTTATGCCTAGGCATTTTATAGAATACCGAGTTGCCATGCGGCAAAGTATGTAACTGGCCTACCTCCACCATTTTTCCTGCCACTTATGTTGGCAGTGGCGTTGGGTGTTGTTTGATGATGGCGATCGAAGCTCGTGAGTGTTGAACGTTATTGTAAGACAGCGTATTGCCAATACGAGGTTCCACATCACAGAAAGTAATGTAACAAATACTTCAATCTCAGTTCTGCTGTCGTTGTTTTTCTGGTAAGAACATCTTTATGCTTTATTTCATAATCCTTCCACCTTAAAATAGGTAATGCATTTTGTTGTGCTCTTCTGACACTTTGCCTAAATTATACTTTTCATTCTATATAATGCCAAGGAATTGTATAGAATGCCTAAAAGTATGAAAAATCTTTACAAAAAACTGATATTTTATACTTTACCTAAAACCATCAGGCATTCTATATATTTCCTACAATACTGGGATTTCACACATTGCCGGTAACATGTTTAACAGAGAGATTTTTTTCAACACTTTTCTAAACATAATAGTTTTACTAACTCATTTCTAATAACTGATATATTTTTTCTTTGCCATTATTACTGTACATAATATTTGACCAGATATTTTTCAAGACACTTCTATACAGCTTAACGTGACATTTAAAGGCTTAAATAGGTTCATTAGGTTAACTAGGCGGGACAGGGTAATTAGGCAATTTATTGTATAACGATGCTTTGTTCTGTAGACTTTTGAAAAAAAAATTGTTTAAAGAGGCTAATAATTTTGTCCTTAAAATGGTTTTAAAAAAATAAAAACTAATTTAATTCTAGCCGAAATAAAACAAATAAAACTTTTTCCAGAAGTAAAAACATTATCAGACATACTGTGAAAATTTCCTTACTCTGTTAAACATAATTTGGGAAATTTTTAAAAAAGAAAATCAAAGGGGGGCTAATAATATATAGATAAATAAATAAATAAATAAATATATATAAATATATATATACACATATACAGTTGAAGTCAGAATTATTAGCCCCCCTTTGAATTTTTTTTTCTATTTGAAATATTTCCCAAATTATGTTTAACAGAGTAAGCTAATTTTGATTGATTTGATTGATAATATTTTATTTCTTCTAGAGAAAGTCTTATTTGTTTTATTTCGCCTAGTTTTTAAAATATATTAAGCTAATTAAAATGTTTAACTAATATAAATGTTATTAAAGACAAAAACCACATTCTATAATTCTAATAAGTTTTGTTTGAAAATCTTATCCAGTCTTATACTTGTCAAAAATAATTAAAAAGGAACCTCTTTATCACAATGATATTTGCCTCAAATCTATATATTATTGGTATAGTTTAATTAAACCTACACTTTATTTATTTGCTTTTAATGTGACTGCATTGTGGATCACGCTGGCATTTTAGATTGCGTTATTTCTTCTGTCTTGTCCCACTAAAGAAATCTAATCCAACAGCCCCTCAACGCAGACACCCACTCTTCTTATTACCCTGAGACGGTTCTTCAGAGAGTCATCATTTGCTCACCGTAATGAATAGGTTAATAAAATAGAATAGTTTAATTATGTTTTACTCCCTCGCTTTGTTAATGGTTCCGGAGTAGCTCAATTGAATAATACGATTCCTGTTATTAATTATCTGTAAGTCAACTTGTTTAAATGGTATTTTACAGTGCCTTGATAAAATTACAGCTAGAGGCAAAGTGGTGATAGACAGACAAAGGCCATGGACGAATTATCATACAACTATTAGCTTGTTTCCAAAGGGTTTTATGTTAATCTTTTAGTGCTTAAGTACCCTGCAATTAACATCAGGAGGAGCTGCCTTCCAGCAAGCCTCACAAATTGAAGTGCTCAGATAAAGAAGTAGTTATTCAGATGTAAACCAGAAGAACGTCAGGCTATCGTACTCAAGTGTACAGGAATTTGTTTTATGCGCACGAGTGATCAAGGAGGTATAACGATATCATTATCTCTCATGAGCTATGACACAAGATGTCTCTTTCAACCCACTGTGCTTTTGTATAGCGCTAAAGCAGGACGCTAACAGGCAGATGAATGGCTTTCATCGGCAGCGCCATCTGATGAGGGGACACGTTTACATATATCGGCACTGGTGGCTTGATATGCAAATGTGCCACTTTGAGAGGACTATAGGGAGAGATATGGCTCATTGTTTGGGTTTTTTTTTATGCTAAGCAGAGTCGTAGAGCGGGCAACAATCTTGTATACTAGCGTCCATCTAGGCTAGCTTAAACCAACAAAAGAGGCCGCAACCCTAAAGGATGTGTGTGATAAATAGGCAAATTAACAGCATTTCTAAGTGGTCTGATCTTATTTTCAATTTGTAAAACACACGCGCACACACACACACATTGTGGGGACCACCCAAACATGAGGACATCTCTCGTTAGATTTTGATGTATTGGTTTACAGAGAGTGCTGCATTTTTACTGGCCTATTAAAGCTCATAAAGGTTTGCCTTTTGTTTAAAAAGGTGTGTGTTTGTTGTGGGGGGTCACATATTGCAGTCTAAACCATATACTTTATTGCACTGTGTAATTACTTTGCCTTGCACAGGAAGTGTCAGTTAGAAAAACAACTGGACTGATAACCTGGCAACCTGTTCACAGAATAAGCAGCCATGATGTCATTTGAAGAGTATCACACAATACTGTATGTGTACGCAAAAGACTGTTTAGGTTAATAAAATATTTTTAGAGTATTTAAATTGGGTATAAAATCTTAAAGGGCACCTATGATGAAAATCATCTTTTGTAAGCTGTTTGAACAGAACTGTGTGTAGTTTTAGTGTATCCACTGTCTCTTTTTAAAATTTCCTGATGTTAAAATAAGACAGTGATTTTGAGGCTCACCGCAACGTGCAGTAGTAGTGCGTCCACCAAATTGATTGACAGGCGCCATGTTTCTATAATAACATGTATACACATGTCCAGAGAACTTTTTTTGCAAAGAAACTGAGATTAAAATATCTTTTCCTCCAACAATACTCCAACATTTTTATAAGTTTAAAGTTTTATAAGTTTAATGCATTTTTAAAACAGCATGTTTGTAATAAAAACAGTAAAATTGTTGTAATTCTTAACCCCTATGATCACCATGACCGCATGGTGTCAGTAAACACATATATGTGTGTGTGTGTGTGTGTACTACAAACTACATGTGTGTGACTCAACATTTCAGAAAGGCTTAAATAAACTCCAAATAAATGAAATTAATTGGTATTTTTGACTAATAAGCTGTTATTCATCTTCATCCGTGTCTGTCTCTGTCACTAGCTATGTTTTCATCCAGAGATGTGAATTAAATTTAAAATTTAAAGCAGCGTTTTCATCAAATTGTCAAACAGAATAAAATCCTCACTTCCTGATTAACCAAATATCAACAGTAAAAAAATCTTTTCTTTAGTTAATCTTTGAATCTTTTCCTTAGCTAATACATTACTTGGGCCTCAGAAGACGATGCTGACACGCAATGAACATGTGGTGGTGTTAGAAGGCATGAGACGCGGAGCACTAATGCTCTTGACAGTTCTGGAGGTAATTAATAATATAATAACACTAATACTGAAACAGTTAAGGCGTTTTAGAATACCCAAAACAACATTTGAGATGTTTTACAGTGTGCTCAGCCTACTGGTTTGTCCAGTCAGACACATTTTCATCATCACATTATCTCTTATAACAAAATTACATGACCTTTTTTCAAATTCGCGTACTGGAATTTGTTCGATAAAAGTGTTTCCAATGTAGTTTATGGGGATTTTTTCTAACTAAATAAAAAGTTTATTCTACTCAGTTATTCTCATGCGTTTTTTATGTACATTTTCAAAATTGATGCACATTATGACATTTCCATCAACCTTTTTTATGCACAAATCCAAAATGCACATAAATAAAGGTGGATGGAAACAAAGCTACTGACTGCTATTTATCTGCTGCAACGCAGGAGTAACAGACATGCACAAGGAAGTGGTGGGCGGGAAGAACCAGCTCATTTGCATTTAAAGCTACAGGGTATAAAAACAGCTACACTGTACTCAGACACCAAAATGGGCATATTCTGGAGGCTATTATAAATTATCTGATGGGTATTTTCAGATGAAATTTGCTGGAGACACCAAAAGCTTATCTTACGTCTTGTAAAAGTGGTAAAATAGGTGCCCTTTAGAACAACTATATGGAAGAGTCGAATAGAAGATACGTCAAAAAAGTTAATATAAATGTATATCAATGAATAAATTAATATAAATGATATTATTTTAGTGTTGTTCATATACAATTTTATATCAATGAATGTTTATATTAATGTAGGTTTACTTGTAGAATGTATAATGTAGTTCATTTTAATTTTATAGTAATTATAGTATTTAAACTTTATATAATGCTGTTGTCGAGACACAATATCCATTTTTCAGCATATCTATGCAATTAACAAAAAAAAAAGTATTGTGGTTAACACTAAATCAGGTGTTTGTTGAAATTATGGAGCCTTTTCACAAGACTGTTATGAGGCGTTTAACAGTCATCATAATCTTAAATCCTTTAAAGTTTTTAATATTTTGATTTTTAAAAAAGCGTATAAACATTTATATGCATTTATGAATGTATTCTATCATCTTTGCGTCAAAAAACAAAAGTATAAAGTATAATTATGGAAACTGTGTTCATCTTAACTGAAAGCTAAACGTCATGTTTGCTAGCCTCACGCATCACGCACCTGTCAGTCAGTCAGCATGTCGCCTTAAAGAGTTAAACAACGCAGAGCACTACTACGGTTACAGAAAAGGTTGCACGGTTATAATTCACTTACCTTTTAATACGTTTTGGTGCAATATATAACCCGCTATAAAAAAAAAAACGGCTGAATGTTTTGAATGAGAAGCTGTATTGTAGCCGTGGCGGGATGAATTTTGGTGTGGCATCCTGCCATGGAAGAATGAATGTAGCGAATAACCTTGATCTATATCTGTCTGTCTAATTGTAAATGAACGTTTACTTTGTGTTGTGTGTGTGCACGAGAAGGCATGTTTGTACATAAGTGTGTTCATTTGTATTTGTGAGTGAATATATCAGTTATTTACACTTTAAAATTTATTATGGGACATTGATCTTTACTTGGACACATTTTCATGTAGATAATAAACCTCTCTGGAAAAAAAAAACTAACAACCTGATGTTTTTTTCTGTTATTTTATGGATTTTTTTAAATAAATGGAATATATACATAACTTATAAGTAAATAAGCATATTAAGTAAGAAATGTAATAGCCTGAAGGACATCCTGAATCAAAAGCTGCACAGCTTGCCAGTGCTTCCCTACGGAATACTGAATCCCAGTTTTATGGAACAGCCTGGGACTTTTTTTTTTCCATGAACATTGAAAGATTCACTTCTCTTCAGCCAGACACCCAGGGTTTCACCCTTTTATTTGCTCTAACCCTACATCTACAAATCCATTGTGTTAGTGTCTAGATAGGAAAATAAAACACTTGTCTTTATTCTCTTCTCCATGTAAATACGCTAGATATGGTCTGAGCAGACCTTTAAACATGATAAACACTTTTGCCTTCAAACTGAATTCCATTGTGTCAGGCCCCATAACTTATTGCACATGATTACAAAGCTACCGATATAATAAATTAAGCTGATGGACAGAATTATACCCAGCGCTTCCTGCACTCCCCAGTGACGCATACTAGCTTAGTGCTCCTTGACAGCAGCCTGTGATTTAACACTAGCAAGGAGGCCAAGAGGAAAACAGAAAACATTCACAGGAAAGGTCTGAGACTGAGCCTCCGCCTAGTTTAAGAAACACTCTCTTATTCACCGCCATTAAAAACCAGAGCTGAGCATCTGGGAAGACACAGAAGAGTGTTATTTATACGTTAGCGGTGAAGTTTATCATTTCAGTCATGAGAGGGAATTGTTTGACACAATAGTCAGTGGAAGAAAAGAAAAAAGTGGATGGCTAACGTGCTCCAGAGCCGTGTCTGGTGCATTGAAACAGATGTGCGTTTCGGCTCTTGACATGGACATGTCATGGGCAGAGATAAACAGAGTAAAGCAAAGAGAGTGCGGGACTGGCACGACACTGGCTAATTTATCTCACTGAGAGACAGATTAAAGGCAGGGCCCAGTAAAACGAAGTTGTGCCGCCTTAATCAGGGGACAGACTGCAGGCATTATAAATAATAAATCAGTCCTGGATATTGAGAGGCCTGGGTGTTATTAGAGAGCATGGCCTTTTAAAGCAACAAAAACAAGCCATCAAAAGCTGTGTTTTCAACCAGTGAGAGAAGTGTGGGTCTGTCCAAAACCTACTGAGCTCCCTTGCTGTCTACTTACACTACTTACATAGGTGACTGCCTTTTGGACAGCATGCTACCTGATATAGAACCTAATAAGAGAATATTTACACTCGCAGATGATTTAAATAGAGCTATCAACATGTTATGCTACGCTATAGAGTAGCAAATAAGACATGCTGAATCAATAGTTAGATTATTTTTGAATACTGGATGAATTCAACAAATATTTATAATCAGCATTTCTCTCATGTCACAGTCATCTTGAATATATAAAAATTTCCACACCAAGCTGGGATTGCTTTGTCAGAAGAATACATCCTATGCTAATTTAGATTTTAGCCAAAAACAGACATCTTAGGAAGTTTGAATAGCCTAAAGTGTTTGCACATTTTGCTAAATTTGTTTTAAATATGTGTTGGTTATACATAAATAGACTTTTTTCAGCTTATGTCCATTTTCATGCTAAGATTATGTTGCTAATTTTCTATTTTGCTAACTTATCATGCCTAATAATGTTGTGATAGCTTGCTAATTATGCTCCGATCTTATTAGATATGAGAATATTCTTCTTTAGTAAGATGTTTGACATAAATCAAAAGTTTTTATACACTGAAAAAAAAATGATGTATATAGGTTGAATCAAAACAAATTAAATTTAATATTGTTTACTTAATTTGTTAACTTAATTTGTTTGTTTAAATTCAATCAAATAAATTGGGTAAAAAATGTGAAAATTCAAGGAATCATTTTTGAATCAATTTTTTTCAGTGTAGTTAGCATCAAATTCTGTTTCGTTGATAAGCGCACAGCAACCTTTTCTTTTATTTTTCCCATATTTACATTTTTCTTCTCACTTTCAGGCTAATATTTTTCTTATCTTTTGTTTTGCAAAGATTTTTGCTTGCTAACCTTTTGTTATTCTAATATTTTGTTGCTCATGGTACTTTCGGTGCTCATAGAATGTTGTGATAGCACACCCAGTGCGCTATTTTCACTTTATTTACACACTTTAAAAAAAAATATTCTTATGATTACATGAAAAAAAATGAAGTAAATATGCTGTTAAACTTTAGTTTGATCTTCCATTATGCTGTGCATTTTGCTGTAAATCACCCATTATGCTAAAAATTCATGTTTATTGGTATAGCTCTTTTACAATGTAGATTGCGTCAAAGCAGCTCTACATAGAAGTTCTAGTAAACTGAAACGGTGTCAGTCCAGTTTTCAGAGTTGAAGTTCAGTTTAGTTCAGTGTGGTTTAATTTTCACAGCTGAAAGTCCGAACACTGAAGAACAAATCCATCGATTCACAGCTCCACATGTTCCAAACAAAGCAAGCCAGTGACGAGAAAATATTGTTGCTAACACTACCTTTCTTGCACAAAGAACATTTTGACTTGCATACCCAGTGCACCCTGACCTCTGCTTTTTACCATTTATATATTTCTTTCAGTGCATGATCACTTTCATGTAGAAATTTTGCTAAACCTGTATTTATTTTGTCACTAACCATCCATTACGCTGGGATTTGTGTTGGGAACTTTCTATTATGCTAAGAATTTGTTGCTAACGCTTCCTTGCATGCTCAGAGAATGTTGTGACTGCATTCCCATTGCTCTCTGACCTCCTATTTTCACCATTGTTATTGTTTAAATTGATTCTGAAGGGATCTCGCATGCTGTTGTTTGTGTTAGATAACACCAGGGTTATACTTCAGCATAGTATTTAGCATGCAAAAGCCCTGCAGGTCAAATGCAGCATCATTTCAGCGCTAAAACATAAAGCTGGCTTTTATGTTCTTCTCGCTCTATAGGAGAAGCGTCTCTCTTTAACTATGATTAGGGTGAAGTCAGGGGAGAGGAGACAAGATTTAAATTTCTCAGTGTCATTAGTTGGACATGGGGTCACAGCTGGCCATCTCCCACCATAATTGCACAGCTTGATTTATCTCTAAAGAAGCTAAAATACATATAAATCTCCAGGCTCATCTTTGTTGCAGGATTCCTTCTTTGATTAATGACCAGAGAACCAAAAAAAAGAGGAGAAAGAAACAACAAATGCCCTGTGAACAAGTATGAATTATTCATCTGGATGGCCTGTTAAATGTGTATATTTCCTAAAGAAAAGTCAAGGTGTTTCGCGGCTATCTCCTGTTTTGCTGATGATGGAGAATGCGGGGTTGGCTGTGTTCGCGAAGCCCTAATAAACTTTATTTCTACCTCAGCCATCAACCGCGGGCCCCCACGCATAAATAGGCTTTATGTAAATCTGTCAGCACCTGGCCTGCGCCGAGGCTTCCGTGTAGATATTGGCCTGTCTGGAAGTTTATGACGAAGTTTAAAATCATTCATTAAACTGACCCACCGGTAAATCCACTTACTGGAAAATTGCCCCTGCTCTTCTATTTGGTTTGTAGATGCGATCACGAGTCCATTTTTAACTTAATTAATTGGCCGTTTCTGTTGACAAGAAATTTATGCAGTAATAATTTGCTGGAAATAGATGCAGAGAGTTGGAAATGAGATATCCATCAGTGCCTGGTGTTCCAGCAGCTGCGGCGCGGCTAATATGAAAGTATTTCAGCCACTGACGACCCCGCTGTTTGTGCAGTCAAGATTATATATACCCACGATCCATTGCCTGCCTGAGAGGCGCTCATGGAGGTCTATGATAACAAAGAGTTTGTGATTTATAGCTTGCTGTGAAAGCAGAACTTGATGAGATTAAACAATTTCATAGCACAAGTGTTTCTCAGACCTCCTGATTTGTAGTTGCGCGCCGATAGTAAATCAACTTTATATATCTGAAAGCCTGCTCAGCAAAGCAGTGCAATTACTGTTTAAGACAGCTACTTTTTATTTAATTTTTATCCAGGGTTTGTCTCCTTTATTTTCGCGCCTGTCACGGAGGCGCTCACCTTCAGAAGTCCTTCTCTCAGGGAGGGGAGGATGCTGGGAGAAAAAGGCCTCCTGCTTGCTATCTTTCCCTCACAGCTTTTAAAACCGCAGTGATGACCTCACAAGTCTTGCTCCTGTGCTCACTTTTTGATTTATTTATTTTTTAATATGACTGCTTGTGCATCTTGTCGGGTAGGGTTGTGTGATAAAATATTTACGATAATTATCACGATATTGTTTTCCTTTGATAAAAACATGTTAACAATCTAATGATAACATGCGTTCATTAAGTTAGTTTAGTTTAGTTTAAAACTTTATTAATCCCCTAGGGGCAATTCATTCTGACATGGTGGTGCTTCACATATAACAAGAATACCTCACTTAACACAATAAACACCAACACTTAACATCAAGTACACAAAAAAAACAAAAATTTAAATTAAATCTTTGATATAATGTTTACGCTTAAATGTAGAACTAAATGGCTCTGCATGTTTGTGCCTCACAAAGTTTAGATTTGTTGACATATTAATGGAATTCGAATAGTTTATGTAACCAGGTCCAAAGTGCTTGAATTTTTAAGTGATTAAGTTTAACACCAGATGAATCAGTGCTGATGTTTGCAACATCATGACAAACAGGAATAAAAACACTGTGCCATATATGATCAGTTAAAGCCTAGTCCTAAAGTTTGCTATAATAACGGTAACAGTTTTTTAACAGTACTGGAGGATTCAAATTAGAATTGCATTATGCCATTAATGACATGTACTAAATGTATTAAAGAAGTGTCAGAATATGATTGCAGTAGTAGTTTTTTGCATAAATTATATTATGTGTGCCTTTGTGTTTATACGTAATGTGTTCACACTAGGGTTTTTATAACATTATCAAATAAATGAACTACATGCGAGGTGCTATATTTGGCTTTATGATGACCTTTTTGTATTAATGTCAGAATTTTTAGGCCCAATCCTAATTCTTTAAAAAATATATATATATATATTTATTTTTTTATACCCCTACCCCTTCCCCTTGGCCCTTAAAACAGAGTGCGAAGGGCAGGGCCTAAATGGGACAGCACTACAACACTCGTACACGTCATCATATGTCGTCACGATCTCTTAATTCTTATGAGACTGATGACAGCAACTGCTGTAGTTATTCCAGTTTTGTAATGTTTTGGTATTTATCTTCAAGAAATCACTGAAGGCAATGGCATCATGTTATCATTATGATATAATTTGGAAATAAGCTTGTAACTGTACTGTGCATTTACACAGTGGCCATATTCATCTATGTAAACACACAAAAACAACATTAACATTAAAACAAACACTGTAAAAAAGGTCATTTCCAGCCACAACACTTTTCTGACAGGGTATTCGAGTGACATCGATTGATAGATGTGAAAGTATGTTGTGGAACTACTATTGACCTTAATCTTCAATGCGGAAGTGCACTCGTTTTTCGATTCAGTTATCTATGCGAGAAATGACTATGAATAATAAACTGCTGAAAACGCTCTACAAACAAGTGTTTGCATAACTGTATAGACAAAGCAGAATCATATAATAGGAAAATATTAGTTTGCAACATCAAGCAGCAAAACGAGGTGTTTTAACGTCTAAAAATGAACGAAAATGAATGAGACCGGAAGTCTAGAGTTACAAAAATTTCGATGGCTGCAGCTGATTGTACACAAATAATAAGGTCAATAAAGGAGTTATTATTATGGATTATAGCTAGCAAAAATTAGTAGCTTTTATTTTATCACTTTTTTTAAAGCATGACTGTAAAATGTGAACGTGGTTATGAATGTATAAATACCTGTATTTGTTTGTCGTAAAAATTATTAGTAATGGCAAAAAAAAAAAAACTAATTTGTGCATCTTCTATCTCACGTTTGCAGCCGTTTTGCCGGTGTATTCTGGGAAATTTTTGTACTCCTTAGTTTCAAGTGTGGTCCTGGAAAATCTTGGTTTCAAGGGCTATCTAACCCCTCCCCTTAAGGCTAATTTATACTTCTGCATCAAGTATACGTGTATGGTCTGGTTTAGCCTTTGTGCGGTCACGTAGCCCTTGACATGGCTGACGCCGATGCTGATGTACCTCTCAAAAAATTAACGATACATTGCAATAGCAACTATACATATACATAGCGCAAGCTCTGTGATTGGTCGGCATGGTAGCTGCACTGAGTGAACGGTGCTGAGAGCCGCGAGCCCGATGGAATGAGTGTTGTCCTGTGAACGAGCTCCAGATGTTTTGTGTTTACCTTATGATTAAAGTTGTTGCACATTCGCCGGTTCACGCCTATGAATGAGCAAGTTTTAGCTACTTGTACATTTAAGGTAGCGTTCAGAAAAAACAAAACACCCACAAAAAAAAAATGAATGCAAATGTTCATATTATGCCCTCAAAGACAGGAAATTAAAACCTACATAAATATGTATCACTATGGCTGCGTCCGAAACTGCCTACTACTTAGTAGGTACTGCATTTGAATTTAAACGTACTACTCGGCCGTTAGAAAAGTACGTTCTATGCAGTATGAATGTGAAAATATGAATGGAATTCGGACGTACTACATCCACCATTTTGTCACGGTCACATGACCTACCTGCGTCAGTTGCGTCGCTTTACTCCCATTCATAAATTCGTTTGCGGGGCATCATGGGATAGTGCAGCATGCATGGGATGCGCACTTCAGAATCTCGCTGGAAGTAGTAAGTCATCCGTGTACTTCTTGCATACTGATTTTCTAATTCTATGGATTCGGACATACTACTCGGCTCGCATTCTGATTTTAACGTACTGTATAGTATGGAAGTATGCGGTTTCTGACGCAGCCTATATTTATATATATATATATATATATATATATATTTATATCTCAATTTTTTAAATGTTTATATGACTGATGTTTTTGTCATGTTTTGACAATTAAAGAGTAGTTTAAATTACTATTAACAATAAACTCAACAAGCAAAACTATTTCTTTAACTTTAAAGTAATGGAGGTTTGACATTTATCATGATTATTATTAATGACAACTCGTATGAAAAATGGTATTGCAGTATTTTTTATTTATATATTTTTAGTCTGTATGCCCAAGACCGATTAATGTGTTTGATTAATTAATAATGTCGACACAATTATTTCTCAGGATATTATAAAAGAAAAAAAAAAAAAGTTTCTTTAACATTTTTTTTTTTTGATGTTGTATTTTTTCATTTATACAGTGTCAGTACTCTGTTGCCCACGTACTTCATCGATTATCCTCACACCATAACATTTATTTGTTTTGCCTCATGCTGTAGGCTGAAATAACGCTTTCAAACTAGTCTACAACCTCACCCTTTATCTCTCCTGCAAACATCAAGAGATCTCATTATTTAGACACATCTCAGGCTTTTTTTCTTCCCATATGCCCCAAGTCAAAATTAGTTTTCACTCCCTCTGTGATCTTCCCTGACTGGGGTGCGCTGGAAGTAAAGAAAATGGCTGTCTTCACATCAGGGCTGAGTCAAAGACGCACTTCACAGAGCCGTTCTTCCAGCTTAAGCATTGCTAAGTAACCTTCACATTTCACTCATGTAAAAAGCTAATTTCCTTTAAGTTCACATGTCACTTTCTGCAGGTCTGCTTTGTGGGTACTCTTCAAATGTCTCGCGGCATCTAATTGCGTCGGAAACATCCCAGACAAGCCGGTTTGACAGACCTACTCACAGAATCCTCAATAATTTAACATCCCACACACTTGAAAACATTGCTGACATTAGATACAGCTCCTAAGCGCAACATAAAGAGCCAGCGTGTGTCATACCTTTGAGAGAGAGTGTCTGTGAAATGGAAAGATATAGAGGAGATACAAACGCACAGGGAACTCTGGAGGTATATAGAGCAGTTGACAAATGTAAAAATGATCCAGCTTTTTCTAAGTGTAATTAATATTATATGCCAACAATTAGATTGAATGGTGTGCACACTGAAAAACATTGCCGTAGAAAGAGATTGCTCTTAAATTTTGTCATTACATAGAATATTACAAGATATTTTTTAGAAAATATTTATTTATAGAAAAATTTACTGGTGTCTCATTTAACTTTAGTGAACTCTGAGAGCAATACATTTTACAACATATTTAAATTTTTTTATGCAGTATATATTAATGAAAACACAACACTTTTGCTACTTATATTGTTAAGTGTTGTTATTTAAACAGAAAACAAAACATAATAAAATCTATTATCTAAAACAGGTTATATTTATAACTTCAGCTTATAATGAATGGACTAGGGCTGCACAATATATGCATGGATATCGCAATCTGTGAATCTGCAATAGATATCAAGTGAATTAAAAAATTTAGAGACAAGAAATTAGAAAGTTTTTCACTTCAACAAAGATAAATTGTGTTTAATTATTTATACAATGAGAAACTTTGTTTTTCTGTTAAATTATTGAATTTCTGTACGTCAATACTTTACAGACTCCAGTGGAAACCGTAAAGCACTGTTTATTATACCTCCAGAACGCAGATAAACTCGAGTTGTTGCTAGATCAGATACAGTTAAGGAAAATTATTTATTAAATTACCCAATAAATAAAATTTTTTAACATCTACCTAAACCCAACCGTAATAATACTGTAAAAATATTAATTATTGTTATACAGTGTCACAAAAATGATGCTATATTGATGTGCGGATCCGCAGCTGTATCTAGACTTTACCACATACTCACACTTTCCTTTCTTGTTCTACTTTGCCGACATTTAACCACTAGCATCTCTGCAACAAACTGATGTCATGCCGCACATGTTGCTGTTTCTGTGTGAAGTCAAGAAAGAGGTCCAACTCTGTGCCACCACATAACTATAGATGTGTTAAAAAATAATGAGAATATACGAGTCCTGATCGGGAGGTAACATCCGATTTTGATCAAGTCCGAAACCGCGTGATCGGGCCTGATTTCCGATCACGTGATCAAATGTGGACATCCCTATTATATATATATATATATATATATATATATATATATATATATATATATATATATATATATATATATATAAATAAATATTTTAGTGGTGGGCCGTTATCGGCGTTAACTTGAGACTTTTGTCGCGTGATAAAAAAATATATATATCGCCGTTAATCTAATCTCAAAGCTCAAAGTTAGGTTGGGAGCTGGGTCTATTCTACGTAAGCAAAGGTGACTTTCACCTTGATATTTTAGCACGGATGTATACCTGACCGGTGAGCTGTCTGACAAACAAGTGCCCTTCGGAATCAAATCAGCAGGATGCCTGACTTTAACTGCAGTTCGGCAGTTTCACTTTAACTTATAAACATTTCATTCATACCCCGTGACAAACTGGGGTATTACACGCAAATAAGGAGCAAGGACTGGTGAGAGTGTTACAGAATTTAATAACGCACGCCAAATGGAAAGAAAAAAAAACTTCAGCATTTCGCAATGTTTGTGTGTGTGCGTCTGTGTGTGTGCGGTCCTTTACTGACAGCCCCCTGTGTGGATCTTGTCGGAAAATATGGCGAAAAGTCCTACATGACGGTAATAGTTTGTCAGTAATGCCACTGATATATGCATACTCCATGTCTAATTCAATTTCTGTTTAGATCAGTTATGACTTTAGTCGCATTAAGGTAATCAAAAATCTCTGTTTACATGGTAGACACTTAATCAGAGTATTGTTTTAATCATATTAAAATCGTAATCATACTCGATGTTTGACACACCGTCAGGGCTCTGTGAACTTGCCTTTGAGAAGCAGCATTTTCTGTATGTACGTAAATCAAAAGCAAGTATGAAATCGCAGTTTGGAGCTTATGTAGACCTACAGTTCAAAATTCATGTTTAACTGAATAAACAGTTAGTAAACACAAGTACATCTTATTGAACATAATTTATTTTCATCACCAATTATCAGTTTCTCAAGCAGTTTGTGATGCATTTTGGAAACAGGAGATGGGCCCCTGGTCTAATGTGCCACCTGGCTTGAGAAATCCATTCTTAAAGACCTATTATTTGGGAAGCACAGATATTCTGAATGCCTTCGGCAGAATTCAAGTGAGCCATTTTATAGGTGGGCATAGATTAATTTCGAGATTAATCTAGATTTAAAAAATTAATCTATGCCCACCTATAATATTAATATATATTATTATATTGTATATTATTATATTTAATATTAATATACATTTGATGCAGATGCACTCACCCACAAATTCCCACAATATATTTTTCAGAAAAACAAAATATGCAATTTTTCATTTTTTTTTTCCAATATCAAGTAGCCTTAGGATGGACTAATAACCACATCGACAAAGTTACAGCATTTCTAGAGCAATTTTTGTAATTTTAGTTAAAAATGCAATTGTTCATTGTTTGTTTATATTAGTTCATGTGCGTTAGCTAATGTTAACTTTTAATAGTGTATTTTTAATGCATTTAACATTAGCAGTATCGTTAATACATGTTATTGAAGTGTTGTCTGTTATTGTTAACTAAGGGTGTTAACTAATCAAATGAAACCTTGTTAGTTAACATTATATGAGTGAAATGTACATTCACCCAGTGTAGCATGAATGAGAAACAGCCTACGGCAATTAGTTAAGTAAAGTTAGTTCCAGTAAGCAATTTTTTTATGTTCCTGACAGGGTCATTCATGATAATTCAGCTGATAACACTTCTGTTGTTTAAAAAAAACCCCGAAAAAAACAAGTCGACTTTTTCAAGTTCGACTCCTGTAAAGCCACGTAAAGCATTGTCCATGTGATATGGCTGATTAACTTCCTGTCGCGCCTTAATCTTTGCTTTTTAAAGCAGAGCTGCACATAGAGTCCCGTATCCGGTGAGAATTAGGGTATATGCTTGAGGCTAAAGCTGGTTCACTTGTGATCAGTGATCATATGATACATTTACGTAGCACAAGTGCATTGAAGTAGAACTGGTAAATCATTAAATACTTGCTCAATGCAGCTCACACTGTGCTCACACCACAGAAAGACTTTAAAGCCCTCGGAGGGCAGGCACCATTACATCCAGCGTTTCCTCTCTAGTCATTACCTAAGAAAACAGAATTAATACACTTTTATGCACACTACACCCATTTAAAACGCATTACTGCCACACATCTGAGAGACAATTATGAAGGTCAAAAGCATTAAAGTGCTTCTTCGGTGATTGGCACACTGAACATTTTCCCACTCTCAGCGTGACATTTATACTGTGTATAATCACAGTCTGCTCTTCAGATACAATTTATAGGTCTGCCCCACATATATAGAGGACTTTTTATGCAAAGCATATCACGATTAAATGAGCTTAAGAAGTAAAAATAGAAATCAACACCAGACCGACACTTCATTGACTTAAATACACACAACAATGTTTGTTTTCCTTCTGATCTTCAGCTCATCAGAGAGAGAGAGAAAGAGAGAAAAAAAAGTCTTGCACGAAAGACAAGGAAAGTTTCATACCCACGGAAAACACTTTTTTTTCCTCCTTGTTACAGACCCAGAGAGAAAACATATCAAAAAACATTTTACTACATGTCTTTTGCAAGCACAAAAAGCTGAAATGGTGTCAAGAGAAAACAAAACAGAAAGCTTGTTTCTTCTAACAATTGCTTTAAGCTACAAAATCTCCTTGAATCCCAAGCCTCCCGTTACTGTCGAATTTCCACTCTCTTTCTCTCGGTTGCTCTTAAAGGGAAAGCAGGCCCTTCTGTTGGGCCTGATAGGTTGTAGGCTGATGCTTAGCAACAACATTCCTGCGCCTTAAGTAGCAGTAAAGCCCCTGGCTGAACTCTTTGAAGTGGCTGTCAGGCCACATTTATTTCGTTTTAGCACTTTGTCTACTTGTCCAGATATATAAGGAGATAAAAAGCACTGGTGTTTACACTGATCTTTGCCTCTCTTTCTCTCTCCCTCTGTCTGTCTCACTCTATCTCTGTATATCTCTTTTGCGGCGCTGGTAATTAGATTGTAGCCCTGATCGGATGTTGTAAGGATGAGATGCGCCGTGAGTTGCTCTAGACGCGCTCAACTCTTGATGTTTCAACAGACGAGAGGGATATCTCCAGCTTTGGGGGTTCGCGGCAAACCAAATCATAGCGTTAACTGCATCTTAGCCAGCCGTTCACCTCTACCCACTCTCTGGGCTGGAGATTTGTTTGGAGTTGATAATCACAAATGGCTGGATTTTTCGTCATTTATTTGCGGGGGAGAGAAGAAAAAAAAGGACATGCGAAGGGAAGAGGGAGCATGAGTATGATGTATAATCCAGGAGACGAGTCATATTTCACTGTGACATTTTCAGCAAGCAGTCCTCCCTTTGAGTGCAGAGCCCCTGTTGGGCCGAGAGCTGCTGTGGCTTTCTCTGTTAATGCCATTATTAGAGACTTTCTTTCTTTCTCCAGCTTGTAAATTTCTGCTGCATTATCATAAAGTGTAGTGATTACTCAGTGTATAAAGACAATAATGATGTGAGCAGGCAGCATATGCCCAGGGCCTGGAGAACAAGAGCTCTGCGTGCTGAGATGAGAGAGTATGCAAACCTGACGCTGCAGCGCCCCCATCTGACCAGTGCAGGAAATGATTGCACGCTTATGTCAGAGCGTGAGTGGGTGGTGAGAAAGAGAAGGAACAAAAGGAACGGATAAGAGCTGAAGTTTGGCTGCTGGAAGATGAGATTGGAAGATATGTCTTGGTCTTGGGTGTTGTACTTGGTGTTCTTGAAGGAGCTTTAGTTTGTCTGCTGATGCTCTGTAGACCATTTCAATGTGGTCATGTCATTGGCCCATGAACATTTCCTACTTGTTATTAAACTATTTCTGTAACTGTAACAAGAGGCAATTCAATCATAACTTAATGTTAAAACAGGTATTATAACATTATTGATCAATATGTGGCTGTTTTTGGATTCTCGGAAGCTTTAGAAATTAAAATGTTAAACAGGAAATACATTGGGACCATTGTTTTTGTTTACATCCCTCAAAATGGTCTATAAAGACCTGTGCCACATGGCCTCTGAATCATGGCTCCTGAATTCCAGCCTTGATTTAGATATTTATCAGAGCTGTATTGAGTGAATGGGTCTTCCTTCACCTTGTGGTCAATGGCGTAATATCTTTTACCTAGACACTGCTCTTTCCTCTCTATAATGGACAAGAGTTTCATCGGCAATCCAAGCAACCTACAGCTGTCTTTGTTTCTTTGTTTATTTATTTGTATGCATAGAAGTAGCTATTATATATATGTATATATATATATATATATATATATATATATATATATATATATATTGTGGTTTCCCCCACAAGTCCAAAAACGTGGTACAGGTGAGTTGTGTAAGCTTGTGTATGTGTGTGAATGAGTGTCTGTGGATGTTTCCCAGTGATGGAAGGGCATCCGCTGTGTAATACATATGCTAGATAAGTTGGCGGTTTATTTCACTGTGGCGACCCCAGATTAATAAAGGTACTAAGCCAAAAAGAAAATGAATTAATTAATTATTACTATTGATGTTGTTGTTGTTTATTTATTAAATTCAGTGTACATTTTTGTACGAGGGCATCTATTTATTTATTTATTTGTTTGTTTATTTATGTATTTATTTGTTTGTTTGTTCCTTCATTCATTTGTTTATTCATTTATTCAGTCATTCATTCATACATACATACATACTCCAGCCCCCATAAAAGCACACTTTCATGAAGAAAAAAAATCACCCTCAGTAAGCATTTTGCTAAGCGTGATTATTTCAGTCACATTTTTATTAGTTGATTAATTTATTGATCAATAAACTTAATGTGTAAACAGTGCAGTGTGATTTGGGGAAAATATCTAATTGTGATTTTATTTTATTTATTTATTTTTTTACAGATATTGTAATTTGATTTGCGATTTAATTTTATAGTCAAGCTTCAGCTCAATAATCTATAAGTCGTGGCAACAATTCTGCAACAGCATTTAAAAATTAGCTGTTTTTGTTCGGTGTTTGGCACTTTGAAACCAAAATATTCCCTTATTACTGATGCTGTTTTTCTTTGATATTAATTTATCTATTAATGCTTCTGAAACAGCAGACACCATTATCCCACTTGTCTGTGCTTTCCTGTTTGTTTGTTATTTTTTTTAAATGGTAGGCCTTCCGCATAGTTTAGTTGTGCAATTCTGATTGGCAGAATGAAAGTATGCTCACTCAATTGGCTAGTAAGACGGTTACACACCGTCAACATATACAGTTGAAGTCAGAATTATTAGCCCCCCTTTGATTTTTGATTTTTAAATCTTTCCCAAATGATGTTTAACAGAGCAAGGACATTTTCACAGTATGTTTGATAATTCGTCTGGAGAAAGTCTTATTTGCTTTATTTTGGCTAGAATAAAAGCAGTTTTTAATTTTTTAAAAAACATTTTAAGGTCAAAATTATTAGCCCTTTTAAGCTATATTTTGTTTCGATTGTCTACAGAACAAACCATCATTATACAATAACTTGCCTAATTACCCTAACCTGCCTAGTTAACCTAATAACCTAGTTAAGCCTTTAAATGTCACTTTAAGCTGTATAGAAGTGTCTTGAAAAATATCAAGTCAAATATTATTTACTGTCATAATAGCAAAAATAAAGATTCTGACTTCAACTATAAATAAATAAATAAAACTATATTAAATACTTTAACTATAAATACTATAAAACTATAATAAATAAATCAAATTAACTGATCGCAATGCTTTAAATTGCGATTTGATTTCGAGTAATCAGACAGCCCTAATAAACATATACAACCACCAATGATCAAATCAACTTTTACTTTAAATTAAAAATACACAAATGCATCATTTTCTGAGGTTTGTGTTATGATGTTACACATTTGTGTGAACTTTGAGAACTGACGTTATGCTTAAAAATGTTAATGAGTTAGTTTACTTAGGTCGTTGTACCATTTGCTTGCAGGCAACATTTGCTTTGATATTTTATCTACTGCAATAACATTCAGACAAATCTCCACGCACACTGACTATCATTCATTAAAGATGGGCAGGTCTGTGCACTCAAGTTGCCATTTGTTTGATGGATAGTGATGTATATCTTTTAAAATCAACCAAAAACAAAGTGCTCGGTGAAAGGAAAAGCTCTTAACTGCTTGTGCGTGCTCAAAGCTCCCACATTGAATGAATTCAAAGGCTTCAGGATGACCCCTTGGCTTGTGATTATGTTTGTGTAAAATCTTAAGGATGCCGATCAAAGCAAGGCTCTTGTCCGCCTGCCCTTTTCCCCCCCAGATAACAGCTGGCATTCAAACTGAGTTTTCCTTTAACTTTTTTTTTTTTTTGCCGGGATTCCCATTATGAGCCCGGCCTCCTTTCTCATCTCGAGGATGGCTCATTGAATAAAGAGAAAGAGAGGAGTGGATGGGAGTGGAGGAAGTGGAGGGAGGGCTCTGATTAATCTTCTTCCAGGATGGGGGTGTTTGATCAGTGGACTCGGCGGACCCGGGAGGGGTGGGATGCTTAGCAGAGAAGGGGGCACCTCTGATGTTGACAGCAGGCGACTTTTGCACACGGCATGTGATTGACGTGCTTGGCCGCTGGGCCGGAGGGGGGGTTCTGTGTGTCCGGTGGGGCATAGCCAGCCCCTGTCTGTGGGTGGTGGTGTTAATAATGTGGCAACTGGGAAGATTAATTGTAGACAAGCAGCAGGATTACGAGCGGCTTTGTGGCCAGGACAGGGCTGTTTGGTGGGGAAGGCCTCTGATCTGTCAGGTCCAGAGGAAATTAGTCAGGGCGGACCGAAGCTGACACTAAAAATGCTGCTTTAGGATATTAAAGCCAAATGGCCGGAGGAGATTGAAATGGTAACAAGGAAAGCGCTGACATGCTTGGAAACCCCGATGCAGCTGTACCCCAATGGATTTGGGTAATTAGTATGAAGATTAGTCATGTGATGATCACACACAAAGCTTTTTGATTAGATTTTTATTAGTTTCCCCACACAAAAAAATATTTAGAAACATTTTTTTTACATTTTAGCACTGATTTCTCATGTTAGAAAGATTTGCAAAATCATTTTAATCAGACAGCTAAAAGTTCTTTTAATTATTAAGGATATATTACTGTTATTTATCAGCATGAATGTTTTTAACAATCATAGTTGGGTCACACTTTATTTCGATGGTCTGTTGGTTGAATTTAAGTTACATTGCATCTACATGCCAACTAATTATCAATAGATTTTTAAGTTGACTGTTAGGATTGGGGTTAGGGTTAGTGTAAGTTGACATGTTCTTGCAAAGTTTCTTATAGTCAGTTAAATGTCTGTTTAGAAGCAGTATCAACAGATATTAAGCAGACAGTCTACTAATACTCAAATGGACCATCAGAATAAAGTCTTACCCATAATTGTAAGGGAGCTATAATCTTAATTTTAAACTACTAATCATCATACTAAAATAATTTCTGATTGATGACTGAAGTAATGGCTGCTGCAAATTCAGCTTGGCATCACAGAAATAAATTATATTATTACACTCATTAAATTATAAAAGAGCACTTTCAAATTGGACTGGTAGTTTATCTAAATCCTTTAAACCTTATGCACAATGCATTCTCACTCACTAAAGCAGGGATTTTAATAAAAAAAGAGGCAACCTCTACTCTCAGAATGATTAAATGCTTTGAGAAATCCTGCCTGCAGAAAGGCAGAATATTTTCACAAAGGCATCAGATATCAACACATCATGATATATACTCTGTTTTTGGTCCTTGAAAGAAGACAAAGGAGGTAGAAAACAACACTTGTGACCTACCCGAAGCACACAGGCGATCTGTATTCTCTCCGACTCGTCTCCCTGTTCTGCCTGTCTATGCGGTGGCCTTTATGTGAATATATTTGTATTTTTAAGGTCGGCCAGTGAGAGATGAGTTTACTTAAACTCAGGTCTGGCCTTTGGAGAGCAGTAATTTCATGCCACCTGTTGGATTGTCAACACACAGCCACACCAGTGTGTGCGTGTGCGTGCGTGTGTGTGCGTGTGTGTGTGTGTGTGTGTGTGTGTGTGTGTGTGTGTGTGTGCGTATGTATGTGGCAGGCTGACCCGGGTCTGACCTGCAGGGCTCTTCATGGCTGAGTGGTGACTGGGGCCCTTCCCCTGGTGGCCCCCGCTCTTCAATAGGCAGGGGACAGGTAATCAAAGCCAGGGCCCATCCTCACCTTTCACTCTCCTCTCTGCAAAATAATGAAAGTTGCCCTCGTCCTGAGCCCTGATAAAATACGAACATCGCTCCTAACATTTCCTCTCCTCTGCGCTGATAAAATTTATGGCATTTAGACAATCAGTCATGGCAGTGAAATCTCACCCGCATTCTTCGCTTGTCTCTCGCCCCGCCTGCGTTTTCCATTCTGTCTCCCTTTTGTGTCATCAATCTGAGGAAATATTCCAGATTGCTTGTGACAAATGACTTCTTTTCATTTAACTCAATTAGGATCATCGCGTACGGAAATCAATAACCAACATTTCTCCTGTCTAAGCTGGGTAATAAATTGCCGGAGATGTTATAAATGTTCGCAGGTGTGTAAACTGCACACTGAGAAATTTTATATATATATATATATATATATATATATATATATATATATATTGATTCACTTATTTGAACTGTACATACCCACTGCACATGGACATTTGTAATTGTTTATCTATCTGCACACTCCAGATTATTAATAGCATCCTGTACAAGTATTCATTTATTGTAAATCTGTTCATAGCTAATACAACCTGTATATAATGTTCATAGTACATCCATCTGTAAATATTACCATAGTTTTTCTATAACTGCACTTTATAACTTATACCTATATCCTGCACTTGCTGCTATTGCACTGCTGGTTAGACCGAAACTGCATTTCGTTGCCTTGTACTTGTACATGTGTAATGACAATAAAGTTGAATCTAATCTTATCTAATATATATATATATATATTAGGGATGTGCTGAGATATATATATATATATATATATATATATATATATATATATATATATATATATATATATATATATATATATATATATATATATATATATATATATATATATCAGGGATGTGCTGAGAAAAAAAAATACATTGATTGTGTTAGCTAGCGACATTAGCAGGCCTGTAGCCAGGCTGGTGAAAGGCATAGTTCTTTTCTCAAAAAGTGGACCTTTCTTGCAGTTATGGGCCTCATTTAGGCTACTATATAATTATGAGATTTAAATACTGCATTTTAGTGACATTTTAAGCACTATTTCATCTGAAATAGATTGTCGGATGGTCATCATAACCGTAAAATATTACATTTGAATATATATTTATATATATAATTTTTTTTTTTTCTGTTTCAGGACACCGCCGGTGATTCAAGGTCTGAATCCATTGCCACGCCTTACACACCACTGCCAAGAGGATCCAGAGATGCTCGGAACCATAAAGGTAGTACTATTTTATTTAAAAAAAGTGTTCGAATACATTATGCATACTGGAGAATATTAACCCTCTAACTGCCTGCTCTACTGTTAAAGTCATTTAGAGAATGGCCATTTTAAATAATGGTTTACATACACATCATTGTTGGTTTACAAGAAAATCAAACAAACATAATTCTGTTGCACGACTACACTTGATATAAGTTTTATTGTAAAAATAAAATAAATAAAAACATGTTAAATGAATATCTGAAATATTTTATGCCATACTTAAAAAAAATTAAGATGATTTAGGATTCAAAAATGTTTTATTTAGATTTTTTTTTATAAATTCATATTTTCATATTTTTCATAGCATAAGTATTAATTCTGGTACTTTTGCCATTAACTGACATGTCAACCTCTACCAAATGTTTGATATTTTAAAAATTATGGGATGTGCTGAGAAAAAAAAATACATTGATTGTGTTAGCTAGCGACATTAGCAGGCCTGTAGCCAGGCTGGTGAAAGGCATAGTTCTTTTCTCAAAAAGTGGACCTTTCTTGCAGTTATGGGCCTCATTTAGGCTACTATATAATTATGAGATTTAAATACTGCATTTTAGTGACATTTTAAGCACTATTTTATCTGAAATAGATTGTCGGATGGTTATCATAACCGTAAAATATTACAGTTGAATATTTATAGATAACAATAGCCAAAATACTATTCAAATTAATGTCAAAATGGGCCATTTCTGGTGCTTCACAACTTTTCATTGGTCATTTTTTTCTTTCAAGAATAAGGTCCAAGATTTAGAATAAAAGTTACTTGTAAAATATTTTCTCTATTTAAAAAAATACAGTAGTGAAAAATGACTTCTCTTACATCAGATTGTATGATTTCTTGCACAGCTGGATGTTGAACTCATGGAAAATAATTGTGTGCATTAGACAAAATTGATTAGCTTAAATCACCACAGCCAACAGCGGGTTCCACTTAGTTTTAAAATCTTTTTCCATGGGTTATTTTCATTATTTATGATGGCATAGCAGTCAAAATAAGAGAAATTAGCTCATGTATAGGACAAAGTCTAGACCTTTGTCAGTGAGGGGTGGGTCTTTTGAAATTGAATAAAACAACAATATAATAATTTAACAATATATTATGATTCAACATTTCAAAGTTATTTAGTGATGTTTAAACTACAGTAATTTTATTTTACATTAGAATGCACAGATTTATTTTTCATTTGATACAATTTCATTTGTGTTACTTCAAAAGAATAAAAATTAATAAAGTTATTTTTTATTTATTTTTCCTGTTTAGAGTATAACTGAGCCTTTGTCATTTATAGGAGATTTATAAACCATAAATAGTCCTCACTTGAAGTTGATGAAGTTGAGTTAATAAAGCATTTATTAACATACAAATGAACTATTTGTATATGCCTGAAGAAAAAGATAAATAAATGTTAATTTAAATAGTTTCTTAGTCATTTACTTACTCATTCTGAATTATCTTTAAAACCCACCGACTATTCTTAAATAACTAGTCTGTAAATGATGCAATACTTAATTAATGAAAAAAATAGTTAATGAAAAACAAAGTATGAAAGCACAATCTTTAAGCACATTATAAATGTGCTTATAAGTAGGTCCACACAAAATCTGCGCGCGCAGAATTCCGCAGATTTACGCAGATTTTTAGCCCATAATTAGTTTATTTACTTAAGTAAATGTGTGTAAATCTATATTTATTCAGTTTTTAAATTAATTACAGTAATATTATTGACTAATATAAAAATGTTCATCTGATTTATGTACAATACAGTTTGTACACTCATATTTTCTGCCTTTTAGTAGATATATTATATGAGAGACTTGCTTTGTTCACCAAATAAAGTGAATCTAATTGGATTTGCATTTTAAACATTAAATAAAATTTTAAAAGATATTATTTTTTATTTCATATATTAAGGTTTTAGTTATGATACTCTCAAAATAATTCCGCAGAAATCCACAGATTTTTACCAAAAATTCTCCACAGAAATAGCAAAAAACATCCGCAGATTGACTTATAAGTCAAGAAAACAGCATTTGTAGCTGTATTTAAAAACTGCTTTCTAATGTCTATTAATGTAGAGTTAATGCTTAACAGATAATGAATTCACCATTTGCTAATGCTTAATAAATGATTCATAGTGTGTAGTTATTATAAAGTGTTACCTTTTTATTATGAAGAATTCTTATCCAACCTTTATAGAATAAAACAAATATCAAAATTGTATCTGTACATACAGTATACCTAATAAATAGCAAAAAAAAAAAAAATTAGCGAATTTTCTAGTAGCCTCTTATTTTTCGTCATAGCTGTACAGTTTGTGCCCATATGACAGGTATGTAAACAAAGCAGACTGGATTGTTAATAGAAAGCCTGCAGATGAGATAGTTTTGATGTGCTGGACTCTTTCATGCTGGCCACATTTATCATGCCCTTTTGTCTGTGCAATGCAAAGCACTGTTTTTATGTCACGGCCACGGCGGTGGTACTTTCATGCGAGGTCAGCTGTGTGCTTCTCAACCCCCCACCAAGGACAGATCTATTTCACAAAGGCTGACCTGCACCTCTCAAGTGATGTAGAGGAAAGCCCAGTGCTTTGTCAAAATCATGCTGCTTGAGAATAGTCCATTAAAAGGTGAACGGAGCTGACATATGAAATATTTTTTCTCCCTCTTAGATTTGGGCGAGCTGACACTCTCCATTTGTTATTTTTACGATACTGTACTGCAGCGTTAGATAACACAAGCCCTCATCTTCGTCCTTCGCCTCTTTTTATTCCTCTGCCTTTATCGCGCCATTTTTATTTATCTTGACTTATTGCCTATTCTATTTGCTTAATGCATTGGCTCTGACACTGTAACTCTTTACTAAAACTCACCTTTGGCTGTGCCATGAAAATGCTTTAATAGAATAGCCATGACACTAAAAGATGCAGTTCACCTCCAAGACACTGTCAGTGAAAGTCGAGCATTGTGTTTGGCTTGGTGATAATTCATGGGGCTTGCGCTGCAATTATTACTTGCTTATGTACTATAGCTTTTATTTATGAACTCATTTGCTCTTAAAGGAATACTGTAGCTCACCCGCAAATGATAGTTGTGTCATCATTTACTCGGACTCGTGAAGAATGTTGTTTTTTCGCTCATACAATGAATGTCCAAAACAACACTGACTTTCTTTGTATAGACAATACAATGGCTTGGAGAATGGCTTGGATGTTAGTCAATTGCCATTTTTCTTTGTTAGCGGTGCCCTTAATTAAAACACAGAGCCTATGTAGGTGCCTGGGTGGCACTGGCTCACTCAGATTGACCACTGCTCAAATGAGACGCTTTGTAACGTATAAAGAATAAGTAACAGGATCCTGCATACTTATCCTAATTTCTGTTGTGTGGTGATTCATAAATGCAATATGGCAATCTTAGCAATCAGTCTGAGTATGGCATGGCATTCATTACTGTCTCTACATTTTTAGATTATACTGGGAAACACCACTTCATCAACACTGCAATGTGATCAGACCAGGGGCTTCGCTAGACCCAATTCACTAGGGTACGTGCCCCAGTAGAACTTTATGTCTAGCAACGCCCCTGGATCAGACCCTAAATGTCTCATAGCTTTAGTGAAGCTGCATGTAATGGCTGTCATTGAGTATTTTCTTATAGCTCTCTATATAAAGCGGGGTTTTTGTCATTGGACTTGTTCAAGAATACATGCTCCAAATAAATATATGTGGTCTAGTGTGTTGTAGTACAGCTTCAAACCAAAACACAGCCCTAATACATATAACTGAGGATAAAATAAAGACTTCAAATTACCAGAGGGCAGCAAGATATAGATGTCATGACAAGTTGTTGAGTCCTTGTAATAGAATGTTTATAGTAAAGTGTCTGGTGTGCAGGGGAAAGCTTGTTTTCTACAGGTGATTTTTAGGCCTACTTACATTTGTGAAACACTCAGAATTCTCAAAATTGCGTTTTTTCCCCAGTAACATGGAGTGTTTATAACAAAAAGTGTATGGTGGATATGGAGAGGAAAGAGTGTCTTCCGCTTACCACCAGGTTGTGCAAAGGGGTGGGATCAAGTGTGCTCCTTTTGAATGATGCTCCCTGCCGTTAGATCGCCCCCTGTTAATCAACAAGACTTGAGCCCAAATAAAAAAATGATTACACTTGCAATAAAATGTCCTAAAAGATGGTTTTGGGCAAATGAGGCACTGGTTATTAAGCTGATATAGGTTCAGATGTTAATTTTTGTAAAGAGTATGTTTTTAGCCGGTAATTTAAAGCTATAAAAACGGGGCGGGACATTTTGAGTTTTAGCATGTTATTGAGTTAATCTACTGAATTTGCTGTTTCAAAAATATTAATGTTCTAAAAACAGAATCTTATGTAACAAAAACAGCTGAGCGAAAGGAAAGAAGGCGTATGAGCTCCAGCATAAAGTGCAAACGGACAAAAACAGCAGGGGCAGGACAGGAGTTCGGACAGGGGCATCTTGGAGTTTGAATGCTGCGAGGTCTGCTTGCCTCATTGGAGATAGCGAGGCAAAGGAAAACTTTCACAGATGGCGAATACGTCGTGTATGTTAAGTACGCAAATGAACTGTTAGCGGCAGTGCTTAATTTGAGCTGGATTTTGCTCTGGGAAATGTCAGATATTCCTATTTTGCTTTCTGGTATTTATTTGAATTAATCCGGCATTAAGTGGTGACTGTTGAATACCTGCATGTTTGTTTGTTTGTGCGTGTTTGTTTGTGTGTGCGCGCGTGCGTGCGTGCGTGCGTGCGTGCGTGCGCGTGTGCGTGTGTGTGTGTGTGACGCAGAGAGAGAGAGAGAATGTAAATGAGTCCGAGTGAAAAAAAACTGCGAGCAGCAAAGCTGTGTTGAGTGTGTGTGTGTGTGTGTGTGTGTGTGTGTGTGTGTGTGTGTGTGTGTGTGTGTGTGTGTGTGCGAGCACACACACAAAGGTAGTCACTTTTGACCAATCAGCTTTCTTACATTTACAATCAATCTCATTGGTTGGTGATTGTTGTTTCGCGTGCAGTGAGCAGCGGAAATAAATAATGGCATAGTGGCCTACCTAAATAATAACAGTGTTTTCAAAATGCCAGAGGCAGTCAAGCATATATATATTTTAAACACGAGTACGTTGAATCTGATTATGAACCTGATCGAGAGAAGATGAAACTGCGTGAATGGATCAGGAGACAGACGCAAAGCGATCTGAAGTCATGACGAAACAGGTAACTGTGGGCTCATCTTGAAGATTAGACAGAGTGAGTCATTTTCGCTTGGCACATAATAGTGAAGGGAACTGAAAATCAGTGGTGTTTGTAAACTGAATAGTGATGTTACATGTTTTTTTCACTGTAACTGCTGAGTAACATCATGTTCCAGTGTCCTGACATCATGTTTGCTACCAACATATTTATATATATATATATATATATATATATATATATATATATATATATATATATATATATATATATATAAAACAACATGGCCAAGGCTCAAACCAGCGACCTTCTTGCAGTGAGACGATCGTGCTACCCAGCTGGAGATATGAGCCGAAAAAAGATTCTGATGTGCTGCACTACCCAGCAGTGTTCAGCATGCTGGTTTCACTCTACATCCAGCTGTGGCCACTGCATGGTCTGAAGTGGCTTTCACACTGGACTTGAAAAATTTTTGCCTTGTGAAACCCATTTATTTCATTGCGCTGTGCAATGGTCAGTTTGTTGTTGTGTTGACCAAAGCTCAAGATCAGTGAAGTCCAAGTTCGAAATAGCTCAGTATTTCACTCTGTGGATATTCCAATCATTAATTTGTATGTTTATCAATGCATAAACCACCGGAAAATCAATGTCTGTTCAAATAACATGCCTACAGAGCACTTCTATGTAGTACACTCATTCCTGATGCTTGCAATAGAGCTACATTGCATCGGTGGTAAAATGACATCTCTCACCTCGTCCACTGTCAGTTAAATTAGATATTTTATTGGCTTGTGTTTTTTCAAATCAGTCATTGAGGTTGTTGCTAAAATTATTAAAAAATGCTGAAATTGTTAGTCTTGCACAATTATTTGTTTTAATAAAAAATATATATATTATTTTCAATTTTGGTTTTGAGTCAAGTGTATCCACAATTTTGGTTTTGGCCCAGAATTTTTTGTTTTGATTTATCTTTTATTGTTTTTTTTATTTTATTTAATTTCTTTGTTTGTTTGCTTGTTTGTCTAATAAAACAATCTCAAACATTGGCTTTGAAAAAAAAAAAAAGATGTTGATTCTACATGTTGAGATATAAGCTAGGTTAATAACGTCTTTGCAAAAACGTGGTATGAGTGACCCTTTTATTACTTTTCTAAACCACGGGGTATTGAATAGAACAGAACAGAATAAACTGGTGTGTATATATATATATATATATATATATATATATATATATATATATATATATATATATATATATAGTAAAGTATTGTAATTGTATGCAGTAGAATGGCTGAAATTAGGACAGGCTTCCATAGGTAAAAGCCTAGTCCCGTCACTTTTGCTATATGTTTCTTGTAGCCCTGCAGTGGCCGGCAAGATTAGTGGCGTCTGTGACAGCAGGCTGTCTCAAACGGGGACCTACTCTACCTTTTCTCAATATTTTTACAATTGATGTCACCTGCGCCAGACCCCCAGAGCCAAGGTGCCATGGGTAATTACAGCAGACAGAAACTCTGTGGAGGGAAGAGGGGAGACCAGCTACACGCATGGCATGAGAGGTCCTGGCTTTGGGTTATAAGACCCTTGTCTACTGTTTTGGGGGAAAATTGGGAAGTGGACAAACAGCAAGTAGACAGGAGAGGCTCAGAGGAGAGAAACGGACAGGGGAACGCAGAAGCAGAGAAGGGAGGTTATATGGCAGTGACACAGAGAAGCATGAGAGTCTGTAGACGAAGGGGGGCTGGAAAGCGTGTGGCCGCAGGAAGTAGCACTGCTGTCAGCTTCCACCAGCTTTAAACCGGCCTGTCGCCTCAACCTAACCCAAAGTTTTTCAAGAGACAAATGTTGTCTTAAAGGAACAGTTCACCCAAAAAATGATATCCTCACCCTCATGTCGATCTAAACCTATACTTTTATTTCTCCAAAGTAAAAATTCAGTTCACATGAAGGTAATGGCAGTTCTGTTAAGAGCAAAATATTAATATTTAACTCAGTAATTATTAGAATTAGGGGCCAAGCACTGAAGGTGCATAAGCTCCTATTGTATCCATTCCGGTTATTATTATTATTGTTATTCTTTCGGCATCCTCTTCTTCTTCCTCTTCTTCTTCCTCTCTGGGAGTCTATGGCAGCCCTATGAACCGTTTGCAGCATAAAAGACAGTCTGATCTTCAACCACAACAAATTTTACTCTTTAACTCAAACTCTCTAGCACCACCACTTGTCCAAAATTTCACTTATGTTTATCTTTTAAACTTTTGAACCGAATGGGCTATAATCAATTTTTTTTTTCCTCTGATTCCTTGGCTCAAGTCATTAAAATGTTTTCACTATTTAAAATTGTTGGTAAAACCTGTTTGAACGAAATCGTCCTAGGCCGTTTGTCCAATTTTCACCAAATCACAAGATCTACAGACCATGCTGACTAAAAGTTATGGAATTCAAGTTGATTAGACTAACCATTTTCACAAATTTAATGTAGAGCTTGTGAAAATAGACTTACAGTGTTATCTCCATAACGCATTGACGTATTCACATCTAACTTGGTGTGTGTTTGGCTCCATGGTCTGAATTTAGCTGCAGCGTTTCGGCGCACTGCCCCCTAGTGATCTGGAGTTACAAAAAAAACAGCTTTTTTTGCTCATAACTTCTCAACCTTTTCATAAAATTCATAAAATTTCCCTTTACATCCGGCGGAGCATGCCTAGTCAAATGATGTATGATTTTCCCAGGTCAGCCATTTTGGCCATCGGCCATTTTGAATTGTCAAAAATTGTAATATTTTACAGATGCATTGGCAAATTGTTATGAAAGTCAGTATGTGTCTTCAAGACTACCCTCAAGGTTCTCAAAAAAGTTTTGTCACAGCGCCACCTTTTGGTCAAAAGTTATAACAATATTTCTACATTCATTAGCAAAATGGTTGTCCTAAGAATATTGATACCAATTATGCGTAATTAACTGAACTTTCTGTCCATCATCTAGTCTTGTGTCAAAAACCTACTTTTTCGAACTTCCACATCGTTTGGCTGATTTGCACCAAATTTAACTCAGATCATCTTCAGACCTTGCTGAATTTTTTATTTTTTTGATAGGTGTAGTGGTTTATGTTTACAGCACCGACAAATGTGATGCCAAACTACATGATGCCAAACTACATATGAGGCTGTATCTCTGCAATAATTAAATATAATGACACCAAATTTTGGGTCTGTCATTGTCGCCTCACCTTGACCACACAGTAAAATTTTGGTGACAGCACCACCTATGGGTCAAGAGTTATTAATGAAACTTACAAATTTTGTAAAAACTTTTGACTGCATATGCTTATGGGGTCAAATGATCTCAAATTATTCCTTGGGTCATGCCAACAACACAGATACCAATTATGCCATGTTCTGCCAAACTTCCTGTCCACCGTTTTGATTTTGTTCAAACCATTCTTTTTTTTTAACTCTTCCTAGACCGTCGGTCCAATCTTCACCAAAATTGACCTGGATCATCTTCGTACCATGTAGACCAAAAGTTATGGAATTCATGTCGATAGACAAAATTGTTGTCATTTAGCATATGCGCAAACTTGATGTAATGCTGCCAGATGACGTTATAGGCTGAATCACTGCAATGGTTTGAAGTATTGAAACCAAACTTAATGTGCGTGATCTAGACCTGACATTGACCACACTACATCAGTTTGAGCCACCTTCTGGATAAAATTTGCAAACAATTAAATTGTATCAATAGAAATCATACAAAATTTATCAAATGTCTTTTGAATAGTTTTGTCTATTGTCATCAGTCTGGTCTTGCAGATTCCTTGTATCATTGATATGTGAACATAGATATAATTTATTCCCTAGTTGACATGACTTCCTTTCCATAATCAGTTTAAAAATATGTTGTTTTGAACTCTCCATAAATCGTTAGCCCAATTTCTACCAAATTTGGCTTAGAACATGCTGTCAAAAAGTTATAGAATTTTCCAGTTGCTCTGTAGCTTGTTGCTGTGCTAGTTTATGATGTGGCAACTGGGCTGTTTGTTTTTTTACTGTGTTTGCTAGACATGTAGTATTATATGCTACAACTGCAGAATTCATTGAAATGAAGCCAAAATCTACATATGGCTAGGAGTTATGATATAATTATTATTATTATTATTTTATTGTTTCATATGCAAAAAAACAACACTTTTTTGGGGGATTAACTGATTTGCGTCTAATCCAAACTTCGAAAAACAATGTTTGTCTTCAAATTAATGCAAATAAATACAAAAATAAAGTGGAGCCACCACACTTACCTCTGTCACATTCTACAAAGCCATATTAACACCATTCATTACAACAGGTCACACAGCTGCCTGGAATTTCATCCATAATTGAAATGGAAAATATACAAATCCTCATATATGTCTCTGGACATTTAAAGTCAGCGACCACCACTTTTGAATTCCCATCATTCATCTTTACTGTGGCAAGCAAAGCAGAGGCCGTCGAGGGTGAAACCGTACTCCTCCATCAGCCATGCGCCTCTAAACGCTCCTATTCTGGGCCCTGCTCCAGCTGAGTTGACTGTATTTTAAATGGCACACAACTAAACCCTTGAGGCAGGCAGCCTTCAAAGAGAAAATCTTAACTGAAGACCCCCAAGGGACCACGCACATTTTTTATTTTATTTTTTCCCCCACCTACAGTCTGCCATCATTACGCCACCGCTTATATGTAGCCACGAAGCGGGACTGCATATGAAGAACAAATGACTTTACAGTCGCGGCACAACAAATAAACAAACATCTGGAACCGTTCAGAGGGCGCCATTAAAACAGTACATTTCTTTCCAAAAATGCGAAAATGATGACAAATGTGCTGTCATGGTGGCTGGGAGAGGCCAGATGATGGAGCAGTGGGTGCTAAGCACTGACTTTTAGAGCCCAGCAGGACAGAGGGAGAATTACACCTGCTGTTTGTCTGTCTACCCTCCATTAACTTACATCTGGATGGTGCACATCACTCAATTACCAGAGTCTGGATCTGCACCCGCATTGTTTAGCTAAAATGCCATGTTTAACATACAGCCTTAGACAGAGATATTTATGCCAGCAATCTCATGTAATTGAGATAAATTTGATTGGTGTTGGTGATGTGCTGTTGCTTGTCTCGTTTTACAGCCCAATGGATATGCAATAGCCCCAAGCTTTGCCTTTGGCAGGGTTGCCTCTTAATTATGGCCTGTCGAGCAGTTGTTCCTCTCCGCCGTTTTATAAGCACGAGTTTGCATGCATAGAAATCGAACCCTGCAGGACAAACTTTACGGTAAACTTGCTCAGCCATCACTCTCTGTTCCAGACAGTGCGTGTCAATCTTTGAATGCATTTTTAGCTTTTGATATCCGAAAAGTGCTTGTACGTGCTCGATGAGATTCGAAAGGCTCGCTCCTGATGGCTTTAGCAGTTTTTCCCTTGACGAGTGTTATCCGCAAAAAAACTGTTCCAAACTTTGGCTCTGTCTAGCATTATGCTGACATTATGATGTGGAGTTTGGAATTCTGTCTTATTGGCCGTCTTGTTGGTATTTTTAAAAGACTACTTGTGGTTGTTTTAGAAGAATACTTATAAAGATTGTTTTTATTCCTTTTTTGTTTTTGATTTTGGTCAGCACTACAGGAAACGATCTGCTGTGGAAATGATCTGCTGTATTTAATTCATTAATAGAGGTTATATTGATATCAATATTGCCAATATTGGATATTTCCTTGTACATGCTCATTTCCCCTATTAATGCTTTTGGCATCACCTACTATTACATTGTTAATCTTTAAGGAACTGCAATAATGTAATTACCACTGTGTTTGCAGTCTTAAAATAAATACGCATTTCTTGTGTACATTTAATTATGTGCTGCCTATATGATGTTTGAAATAAATCAATTTAGTTTTTAGGCATGTATTTATTAGACAAAATGTCAAATTTATCAGTTATTGGTCATAACATGAAAAAAAAACCTTGAAAATAACATATAATTTACTTTATCAGCATTAGCTTAGGTTTTTAGGTGAAATGTCCAATATGGTGTCCACAAAATGATTTTATATGCTTAGAAATTTAAGCGAAAATAAAGTGTCTACTTAAAACAAGTTTTGCAAAAATACAGTGTCAAAATATTAGTGAAATAATCTTCCCTGGTTGTCCAGGGTAGCGATATGTTTATGTAAAAATTGAACAACATACATTTTTTCTTATCTATGCTTATTAAAATAATACATATTAAAATTAAAAATAATATTAAATGATGATAAAAAAAAATTGCAGACATGTCCTTCAAAGTTAGCATTAAATAATTATGTCTTACATCTTTCAATAATTCTTGTTTGTAAATCTGCCCGACAAGGTGATCTTTTGCTACAGTATATAAACCTTTACACTGAATGACTTCTGTAAATGTTTGTTAAAAAAATTATAGTCATTTTGTTTTGCTCAAAAATTAGTCTAAATAATACACTCTGGAACATGCAAGACAAAACATGTTATATGATATTTTGAAAGTGTTAATGGTTGAAATCCCCCTTTATATTTAACTCATTCGACATTCTGATTGATTATGCAGTATGCTTTAAAGTAGGGGTGCACAATATATCATTTCAGCATCGATATTGCAATATATCTGTCCACAATAGTCACATCCCAGGATCTGCAATGTTGATTAGCACAACAATTGACAATACATAAGATTTGTGTAGTCATTGCAACAAATAACCATAGCAGAGTGAAACTTTGTCACTTGCATGTGTTTTCAAAGGCATTTCAAGAGAGTTTAAAGCCTTTGCACACAAAAAAGTAAATTGGTAACTTTAATGAGGAACGGTTTCACTAAGTTATTGATACATTGAAGACTATACAGTGGAATTTTATATTTCATTAGTCATTTCAGTACCTGAATGCTGTTTGACTCTGCAGAAAACCGCAAAGCACTGTTTATTTGACTTTTTTCTTTGCTCTGACGTAATTGTTTTGCTAGTTATTTGTTTATAATTTTTTATACTTGATTCATACCCTTAGAAAATCACCCCAGTCCATCTGAATTCAAGATTGTTTTTCCCCCCAAAACAGCTATTCAAGTCATCTGGTGAAATTGTATTCATATCGCAGAAAAACTAAATATCGCAATGTCAGATTTTTGCAATATCGTGCAGCCTTACTTTAAACCTTAGATGGCATTTTGCTTTACTAAGCTTTTCACAGAGCATTGGCATCGGTTTGGCGTCCCACAATACCCTGATATTATATATATGTAAGCTGCTCAATACAATTTGGAGCAGAACCAACGACAAACCTGTGACTAGTTGTTTTATTTTCTACAAATCATAAATATGTTCACCGGGGATTTGTCTGTGCTTTAATAAGGCAGAAAAAACCTGCTTTATTTCTGAAGAGAATGCTTTGCATTTATTCTCTTACATAAACCTCGGCCAAATGGCTGTCATATGTTTTCAATTGATCCGGATGAGGGAGAACTGTCTTACAGACATTTTTCGCTGCGTGACAATGTTACGATCCAAAGGGTTTTCCAGCTCTGATGAGGTGTTTAGGATCTCAGTATAATGAGTTTGGGGTGTTTTGCGACCATTTAAAACCCCTTTATAAAGCACACCTATAATTTCAGCTACAGCTAAGTAATGAGCTCCTATAAAACATGAATGGCCGTCACGCAAGTTTATATTGACTTTCAGATTTACACCTCCGCTCCCTTCAGATCAAGTGCCAGAAAATAATGGATGGAAAGTTGTGCGTTAAAAAAAAAAAAAAAGAATGAAGGGAAAAAAATAGAGGTCAGTATGCTATTGATTCATATTAGTCATTTGATGTGACTCCCATACATCTGCTTTAGATATCCTTGCTCTTCCACAGACCTGATTAATTACTCATAATGGCTTTCAATCCATCTGTGGGAGACCACTTGCCTTAAGTTGACTCCTACAGGCCTGTAGGTTTGAATAGGGGCTGCCAGGGGCTGATTTCGGGCCTCTCTTTGTGAGGACTGCTTTTGTTTCTTTTGTCGGAGAGAGATGATATGATATGATTTCTCTCAAGAGGTTGCGGTGGGGCTCCCAGGACTGCTTTGGCACGGGAGCATGAATATCCATTAGTCTGAAGATGGAGATTAATGGAGAAAGACAGAGGAAGAGCCAGACCGCTCCAGCCATTCTTCACCATCTATCAGAGCAAGAGAGAAAAGAACACAGAGATGGGATCGGATTCTTCCATGAGGCAGTCCATGAGTCCTGTTCATCACGAGTCTGGAACGCGCCCCTCTCTTTCTCTTTTCTTGGAGCAGGGTAGATTAAAACACCAGGACAGACTTAACTTCCCTGACAGTTTCAACTGCTGAACTCGGGCTTGGCATCCCGAACTGTTCTGAGATGACTTCTCTGTCTTCAGTGTCATTATCTCCATACGAGGTGGCACTGCATTCGCTGAATAATTCTGTTTGTGTTGGATTTGAGGACGTGTCATCAACACCATTGTTTTTTTTTTTTCTTTTGTCTGTCTGTTTTTTTTCCTCTTATATTTTGCTGTTTGATGTAGTAGATTGAAGGCGCAGCCGAAATGTGGAGAAAGGCTTTCGGTGTGACGTTGTTGAAGTGCAGTTGTTTATTTTCATATCATTTAACATATATTTGTTTGTACTTTGGTGCAGTCATTTGTATATGAAAGCAAGAAATCATTTC